>NW_027196792.1:0-78133 GCF_038502225.1 Cherax quadricarinatus
CTTTTTCGGGCCACCCTGCCATGGTGGGAATCGGCCAGTGTGATAATAAAAAAATAAAAATAAATAATAATAATAATCTTTTTTTTTCTAGAAGCACATGATGCAACTTATCTAGACCTAGCTAATCTCAGTGACATACTCTAGAAGCCCCTTTTCATACAGAGCATATCGGGCAAGTTGTCCCCCAGGATGTGACCCACACCAGTCGACTAACACCCAGGTACCTACTTGGTGCTAGGTGAACAGGGACAGCAGGTGTAAGGAAACAGGCCCAGTGTTTCCACCCATAACAGGGATCGAACCATGGACACGATGTGTGAACTGAGTGCGCTACCAACCGAGGTTTGGGACATTATGAAATTTGAGTATTAGAAATTTTGCTTGAGTAGTGCAGATGATAAGGATTACCTGCTTGTTAAGATTGTGAACTAACTTGTTAAGGAAGCTGGACTCTCTGGAACTAAGTGATGTAACTGAAGGGGGCTGTAGGGCAAGTTTCCGCTCACTCGGGCAAAAAAAGAAGCTTCACTGGCTAATAACAACGACCTTCCTTCCACTATTAATCGCTTAACTGTCCAAACGTTGATCTACGTTCTTATCGCTACCGCTCCAAATGTACATCAACGTTTTATTTTTCCTGCCTTCAAATTTGGCACAGACCTGATAAGCTTTAGACGTGAGAAAATGGGTCTGCACACTCAGAGTGTGCAGTACTGCGGTACTGCAGAGACCCTGCAGTGCCACATAGTAGCACCAATTACTTTCAGCACACGCTTGGGTCATCATGGCAAACCCCCGTGATTCTCTCACGCCCCGTCGTATTGACGCTCTTATTCGAGGAAAGTGGTATAGAACCCAAGTTCAGAGGATTTGAAACGAATGTGGCCACTAATGACTGAGGAATGAATGCAAATATTGATAACCCAGATGACTCTGCCCATCACCTGTGGGGTGGCCTGTGTGGCCACACCAGACCCTCGGGTAAGCACCTCTGAGGTGGCCAAGGTAGTCACACCAGAACCTCTGGGATGAACAGTGTTACTACTTAAAGGAAAATACACAAGCAGAAATTATCATTTTCTCGCAGTTTTGTGATGACGATAATGAAAGTGCTATAAGGATGAGATTGATTTTAGGCTCTTAGAGGACTCAACAGGTATCTACCCACTACCAGGATACACAGCAATCCACAACTACAGACCAAGTCGGGGGTGGTATTGCCATCTATTACTCTAATGAATTATCTTGTTATAACGCCACTTGCTATAGTGATAAATATGGAGAGTATATTTTTGCCAATTTTACTGTAAAAAGCACTAAGACTCCTATATCAGTCGATGTTATCTACCAGATGCCTCATACAAACATCATAAATTTTGGCAATAAATTAAAAACACTAATAACAAACAAATGAACAAGCATCACCTTCTCTTAGCTGGAGATTTCAACATCAATCTTCACCAAACAGATGACCAGACTGTTACTGATTTCATCAACGATGTGAACAACACACTCCTCATACCAGCTATAACAAAACCACCCAAGCTGAGACAAGTGCAACTATAATTGACCATTTATGGACTAATATCCTGGCTCCCCTTAAATCAGGGATACTCACAAACAGCACTACTGACCACTACCCCACCTTCCTCTTAACATTAGTAAACAACCATTGGAATACAACAAGGTCTCTTTAGACTCCATAACGAGGCATCAATAACAACTTCATAACCGAGCCAGGTACGGTTGACTGGCCGACAGAGATCTCCAGTGCCAATGGTATCGATAATTGGTAGACATATTTCTTAACATATTATTTAGACTATATAACACTGTCCCATAAAAACGAAACAGATTACTAATAAACTGCTAGGTTGCCTGTTACAAAAAACGCGATTCTAAAAGCTTAGAGATCTCCAGTGAATACTAGAAAGGACTGCCCTTCTAGCATCCAGCCTGTTACTGGGTTTTCGTAACAAGTAGTCAGTATCCTTGTCCAATTATCCATTAAAATTCAGTATGGTTCAATAATGCTTTAGGATTACAACTGGTAGGCTACTAACTAGAGAAATTAAAATTTAATAAATTTATTAAGTAGTAAGTTGTCTAGAGGTATATTATCAAATTAAATTAAATCACAGCAATCAAAATAAAATCAATCTCTCGAGTTCAATATTATTGTGCTGAAAGCACATATCACATTTATAATTCTTAAGTACCGTCAGGTACATTAATATTTAATAAGATATTACAAATATGTACAAGTAAGTGTGTATGCGTGTAAGTGCTCTTAAGTAGTTAGCTATGTCTCAAGACTCAAATAAGACTTAAACAAGTGACTGACAAAGTCCTCAAATAAACTAACTTCTTGACCGACTGGCAACCCGAACAGTCTGCTTGAACAACAAAGAATGCTAAGCCCAATAGCAATGCAATATCAAGCGACTGCGACACAGAATCAGGAACAAGGAGATAATATAACGACACTAAGTAGGGACCATCTGCAGATCCTCCACAAGTTACAAAACTCCCATAAAACTGAATCTACGTTCAGCATAGGAAAAACTGTGACTGTGACAATACACAGGAACCAGTACAAAATTAGGTCAGAAGCTATAGCTAAGGACCTGAGATACTCAGAGTGTCTATGTGACACAACCTCAGTACAACGTCGAAAATCACTAAGTCTATACAATGTTCTGTGAACAAAGTTCTACAGAACTAACAAGAATAATGTGACAGACAACCTGTCCAACCAGCAAGCGAGTCTCCAGCAGACTGACAATTTCACGAGAGGTGAGGACACCCCCCCCTCGATCACGTGATAGCTACGTGGACAACTGCAGCTCAGAAGCCGGCAGTATAACGAGCGACAAGCGATAATTACAGTAGTTTGACAATCAAGACTAACTGAGCACATTTTATATACATCCTAACAACATAAGCTAAATAACAATATAACAGTCAAATAATAATATAAAGTCATACATTTACGATTTAGCTATTATCGCAAATATAAGCAATATAAAATTATATGAAAAGATAATATACATTACATATATACATAATAATCATTGTAACCCATTCAGGGGTTGCAACACCCCCCCCCCCCAACACGACAGAGGGTCGCACTAGGAGTTGCATTAATGTCTTTCACATTATTTCTGGTTAATCATATCAATATTATTATCAAAATTAATATTAGTCTCTCTTGTGCCAAGCACCTCTACAATTTCACAGCGTCCATCACTAGGATATGTCCCTAACTAGGGCAGTACACAGTATCGTATTTCTGCATACTCGTGGTTATATACATCAGTGTAGAGACAGGATAGCGCTGACAAGGAGGGCACGTTGAGGCTCGATCATAGTAGAGGAGACTGCATTCCACTCTTAAGTAGTGGTTGTGGAATGCTAGGCAGTATGAACATCTGAGTATGAAACAGCTTAAGGTGTGTAGTGAGGGGGGGGTCTGCGGCAGGACAGTGTTGCGTCACACAATACATCACCCGCACCACACTACTCACTCAACACTCAGCTTGTCTCCTCCTCACACAACATTACTGTGAATATATAAATATAATAATTAAACATGACATGAGTATATATAGTTAATATGGGCTGGAGGGATTAAGTTACTTTACTGAATTTGACATAGCAAGTAACAAAAGGTATTTGGGCATAAAATTACGTTAATTTAATGTAACTGATAATTATTAAGGACGAGACAGAGCGTCGGCAATTACATTACAATGACCACTTATGTGTTTTATGCTTTGTTGGACTCATTCTATATGGTGATTGCTTAATGGGTGATGCTCCCTGTACATCAACGTCATGTACACCCAGAGTACAACGTTTAGGAACATCACCGAACAATTCAGGGAAATGCAAAATCATGTTTTTAATATCACCAGCTCTATCAATCCCAAGGTTACTAAGAAAATGAGCATTCGCTGCCTGACCACGGTCGAGTGAGGTTGTGCGCTGCACCCCTCTGCTGTTCAGGCGAGCTACCTCAGTTCGTCACAACCATTGAGAAGTGAGGACGTGCGCTGCTCATTTACCAACATGGCGCTGCAGAGCTACAGACGCATCAACACTGTTTGCGTTGAGTTGACCCGTGGGGCTGTCACTGGAGCCACGATGGACTTGTTACTACCGGCGATTATCCGTGATACCTACGGTATCGCAAATGAAGAGATATGTGGTGTAGCACTTAATGGGACGACACGGATCTTCGTTAAAATGACGTCAGCAAATGTTTATGAAGCGGTGGTGGATAAGTATCAAGAGACCATTATAGCCGTCAATTCAGCTGTATCAGTACGTCTACATGATGTATCACGACACTACACATGGGTTAAAATAAGGAATGTGCCTTTTGAGGCGAATGAATTTGTTATAAAAGATGAACTACGTAATTATGGTACGGTTCATATGGCCTCTGCAGGTCGGTGGGCCGCTGGACCTTATGCTGGAAGTTTGGAGGGAACATATTCAGTCAAAATGACCTTACGCCATCCCATACCGTCCTATATTATGTTGCAAGCATTTCGAACTCAGGTATATGTAACATATGCGGGGCAACGTCGTACGTGTCGGCTGTGTGGATCGTATGACCACATAGCGGCACAGTGTGATAAGCGTCGTAGGAATCTCCAAATATCGCAACAGCAACAACCGGAAGAAGTCGAGGAAGTGGAGGGACGAGAACAGTCTTATGCTCACCCGTCTCGACAACGGACATCTTGGAGTGAAGAGGTAGAAAAAGCGCAGGAGAAGGCTTTGGAGGATGCAAAACAGCGAGAAGAATCACCATCACTGGATATAAATAAAGTATTTGAAGAGACTCTGCCCACTATGGGGGACGAGGATGTAGCGGCGTCTTTAGTGAAGGCACTGGATGTATTGTTAGACGAGTCGATCGTCAACCGTGTGGAGGAACCAGGTGCAAATTTGGGATCGGTTGAGCATCATGGTGAGGCGACGGATGAAAGCATTGAGTCTGGGGTGTCGCATGGCATGATGGTAAATATAGCAGAAGTGGAGGTGCATCATGATAGTACTAAAGAAATCCCAATGCAGGTGGAGGGTAGGACGCGAAAGCGAACTGCGACCCCACCAGACTCAGACGACGTGCTTACTCCTGCCCAAAGGCCAGGGAAAAAGTCTTGGGCGGATGTACAGAGGAAAGGGAACAGTGAATCCACGAAACAAGAGTTTATCAAGGTGATTCCCAAAAAAGGGGAGAGGGATAGAGGTGTAAAATGTATAAGTGAAAAGTCTATACCTAGAACCAAAGGAAAATCCCATTAATTGACTTTAAGGTTTTGACAATAAATATTAACGGTTTGAGATCTGAGCGGAAGCGAAAGTGGTTTAATGAATTTTTGGTGCGTCTAGATGTGGATGTGGTATTTATCCAAGAACACAATTACAGAATTGGATATGAGTTGGAATTAGATGGTTACGATGTGTATATGGAATATGCGACGAGGTTAAAAGGAGGCGTCGCCATTCTGGTAAAGGAAAATAGCCCGTTTGTAGTACGCCATAGTGAAAGGGGGGAGGGGAGAGTGATTAGGGTGGATGGTTTATGGGGTAGAGTACATATAAGTTTTGTAGGTGTATATGGGCCGGCCGAGGGAGATGCACGACTTAAAACTCATTTTGTACAAGATGTATTAGTATATCATCTACGTAGTTTACCAAATGTAGCGATAATAGGGGGAGACTGGAATTGTGTCATACGACGAAAAGATGTGGAGCCTCGAGGAGCGGGTTGTTGCTTGGGGTTCCTGGGAGATTTATTGACGAGTGTGGGTTTAATGGATGTGTGTGGGGGGGGTGGCAATGTGGAGCATACTTTCATTAGAAGAGATTATGCGGCGAGATTAGATAGAATGTACGTGTCTAGTGCGGTTACAGTGCGGAGAGTGAGTGTGATAAATGTGGTTTTTTCGGATCATAGAGGAGTTGTAATGGATGTAGATATTGAGGGTGTGCCTAGAAGGGGTCCGTCATTTTGGAAATTAAATGTAAAGTTATTGAAGAGAGAGGAAAGTCGTTTGTCTTTTGGGCATATGTGGGAACGCCTTGTGGTTGAAGCACCTGGAGATGTGGCTTTGGTTAATTGGTGGGAAATGATAGCCAAAAAGCGAATTAAGGAATTTTATATTAGTCAGGGAGTGAGATATAATCAGTTACAGTATGGTTTCCAACGATATTTAGAGGGGCAGTTGCGCGACTGCTATGTACAAGCGAATGCTAATTATCCTGTTACAGAAATTGAACGAATTAAGGAGCAACTACGTAATTTACAAAACGAAAGGTTTGATGGGGAAAGGCTTAAGGGTGGAATCGAAGAGGTTTTGTGGGGAGATCGGCCGTCGGCGTGTGTGTTGAGGAATCAACACAGACGTCGCAAAGCAATGGAGTTAATGGGGTTGAATGTCCAGGTAGGTATGCAGGGGTATAGAGTGAATCAGGTGTTGACGACGACGGAGGGTATGAGTGGGTATATTGATGCTTGGGTTAAATTGAAAACGCAAAGTGTTGGAATAAGTGAAATTGCATTGCAGTCAATCGGTAGGTTTGTGCGTTGTGAGCTGGAGGAGCATGATCGTTTGATGTTGGGAGGGCCGATAACGGAGTGTGAGACTTGGGAGGCTTTATCTGGGGCGCAATTGGGTAAGGCGCCAGGAATAGATGGGTTGCCCAGCGACTTTTATATTCAAAATTGGAACGTTTTAAAGGGGTTTTTGGTACGTTTATTCAATATCATGAAGCGGGATGGGGTTTTAGGGGAACAACAAAGGTTGGCTGTGGTCGTCCTAGTTCCTAAAGGCGAGCCATTAACGGTTAAAGATTATCGTGCAATCTCGTTATTATGTGGGGACTATAAAATTTTTGGAAGGATCTTGGCCAACAGAATAAAAAAAGTCCTGGGCAAAGTGATTGACGAGGGACAATATGGGGTGCCGGGCAGGTCTATGTATGAAGGTCACGGTATGATTAGAAGTTTTATTGAAGAAAGAGTAAGATTGGGAGATGGGGGGGTATTGGCTATAGATTGGGAGGCGGCATACGATAGTGTGGAACGGGAGACGTTATGGAAGATAATGAGATGGCAGGGGTTTGGGGCGGAAATTATATCATGGGCCAAATTAATGTATCAAGAGGCATCTTTGCGTGTGCAGGTGAATGGGAGGTTGGGAGATCGGATTCAGATGGGAAGGGGTTTGCGTCAAGGTTGTCCCCTTTCACAAATTTTTTTTGCTTGTTTTCAAGACCCCTTTTATAGAGGGATAAGGGTTTTATTGGAAGCAAATGGGATGAGTAATGTAAGGGGTGGGGGAGCGGGCATTGTTGGATATGTCGACGACACGACGATTTTGGTGAGAGAAAACATGGATTTGATTCGGGTAGAAAAGTTAGTGAAAGTTTTTGAAAAGGCTACTGGCATGACGATCAACATGAGGAAAACAAAGTATATGAATCTTGGAAAAGGGTCGCGTGAGGAAGGAATGGTAGCTGAAAGGTGGGAAAGGGTGGACCAAATAAAGATATGTGGGATCGTTTATGTAAATGATATCAAGTCAGCACAACAAATAAATTCCGTGCGTATCGTTGATAGTGTTCTGAAGCGTCTTAGTGGGTTGAGAGCTGCTAATTTAAGTTTGCAACAAAGGGTGATAACAACGAATGTGCTATTATATAGTAAACTATGGCATGTTACGGTAATATTTCCGATACTTCGTTGTGAATTAAAAAGGTTACAAAAAAGTGTTTTTAGATTCATTTGGGGAACAGGGAGCGAATGGTTAAGTAGAGCGGTTGTCACACTCCCGGTTGGCCGTGGAGGGCTGGGTCTTATAGATGTCGAAAAGAGGATAATAAGTATGTATTTAAAACATAGTTATAAGCGGGAGGGAGGGGCGAAAGAAGACGGTCTTCATAGGATACATCAGGATATGCGACGGTGGTGGGGGGGTCGGGAGTTCATGATAGGTGAGGCAATGTTACGGGTCATCATAAACGTGAGGGATCACTCACAAATTAAATTGAGAAATCTTGATAGGGCAGATGGTAAGGCTCTGGTAGCGGCGGTAGAAGGAGTTTATCCGATGTATGATTGGCATAATATTTGGGGGCGTTTAAATAAATTGCGTTTAAAACCTAAAGTAAGAGAAGTTATGTATAGATTTTTACATGGAATCTTGCCGTCAGGAATGGTTTTATTCTATAAGAGAATACGAGAGGATGGGGAATGCAGGGATTGTGGAGGATTGGCGACTATTTATCATACGGTGTATTTTTGCGATTGTATTGAACTTATAAGGGTTTGGATGGGTAAGGTTTTAAGGTTAGTGGGGGGAGGGGGTTTGCAGGTTTTGAGGGTTTTAAGTTTAGATATAACTGGGGTGAATAAAAGGGTTGAGAATGCGATTGGGTATATGATTACGGATTATATATACATGATGTGGGCTATGAGGGAGGCGGACGTGCGTGCAAGAATTAATGCATTGGCAGCAACTTTTTATAGGACACAGTGTAGAAATAAAGGGGTGTATGGAGGGAGATGGGAGAGAGATTTTAGTGAGGGTTATCGAAATTTCACATTAAGGGATTTATGGGATTTGCAAAATGGGTAAAGGGATACGACGGGCTATTTTCCTAGACTTGGGTGTGAGCATGGAGAGCTGTTTATATGGATGTATAAATGAGTTTTGATATCTAGAGGCAGTAGGGTTATTACCCCGAGGTTTTCAAGAACTACACAATTATCATTGAGGAAGGTGTAGCACTACGATGGCATATTTTTATCATGTATAAATCATTTCAAGGACTTTATGATGAAAATTTTCTATGAGACTCAAATATGTGCATAGGAGTCTTTACTGTTTTTGATTCAATTGTAAGTGGTAAAAAGTGTTTCCTAGCGTATAGCAATTGATTTTTATTTTGTTATATTTTATGCTGTGTTACAGTGTGCTTTTCAGTAATATTATATTACATGTAACTAGTTTGCATTATTTTTCTTTGTTTTGCTGAGATGTAAAATATCATATCGTAGTTTTGTTTTGTTATATTGGATGTTTTTATTGTGACTTTTAGTATTATCCCGTTTCCTTCTTTGAATAGTAAATACCTATGTATGTTAAGATCTCGTGATAATCGCCAATATTAATGTTTTGAGTATCGTGGTGCTCTGTTAAGCACCTAAGATCTTAGAATTAGTCTTGCATACGTGTGTTGACAGGCAGAAACCTCACCTAGTATGTGCCTGATGTAGTCTCATGTAGTGTAATGTGTGTGCTTGTGTGTGTCATTGTGCGTGTTTGTTTGTTTTTATCTCTGTTTTATTGTACAATCTTCATAATTTCCAGTGTTTGATGTTTGGTAATATGTAACCTTGTTAGAGATGTTCTTTAACAAATAAAGCAATACCACTGTAATGTATAGTGTTGTGTGAGTGTATTATCACTGTAATATACGGTGTGTTGTGTGTGAGTGTAATAATACCAATGTAACATAACGGTGTGGTGTGTGTGAGAGTGTATTACCACTGTACTGTATGGTGTCGTTATTAGGTCTCGGGTTAAGTGCGATTCTAGTGCAGTAATCTTTTGTCGTGTATCTTTTTAATATATTTCTGTCATTTGTATCGCACTGTTTTAAATAAAATATAAAAAAAAAACTAAGAAAATCGTCTAGTGATTGTAGAGTCACTGAATTTTCTAAACGAACCTCTATACCTCTAGAGATGTCAGGTAGACTGACGTTTTCTTCCTCTGTCCTAGGAAGAATAGAAGTAGTAGGTAGAGGACTAGCGTAGTATGTCTTAAGCTGGTTAACAAGGTACACATGATTAGATTTCTTTTTCCCAGGCGTACGTACCAAATAATTTACGTCGCTAAGCTTTTTCACTACTTCCAGGGGACCATCATACCTGGCTTGTAGAGCATGACCTGGTACTAATTTCCGAGCCATCACCTTATCTCCTGCTTTAAAAGAACGAGAGACAGCACGCTTGTCATAATGTTGCTTCATTCTAGCTTGGGCTGAAACTAGGTTTTTCGAAGCTAGCTCTCTAGCGGCTGTCAAATGTTGCTGCATTAATGAAGGTGAAGTACTCAATGATGGATTTGATTTTCCTGTCCACACGTCTTTCAACACTGCGAGAGGACCACGCACTTGGTGTCCGAATATTAATTCAAACGGACTAAACCCGAGACTTTCTTGCTCACTTTCATAGCGAACAGAAGAAAAGGTATACCCTCATCCCAGTCTCTAGAAAAATGTTCACAATAAGCTCTCATCATGGACTTCAGTGTCTGATGAAATCTCTCTAGAGCACCTTGTGACTGTGGATGATAACTGGTTGAAAGTACAGACTTTATTCCTAGGTGGGATAATGCTTCTCGAAAGATCTTAGAAGTGAAATTAGATCCCTGATCTGATTGTATCTCACGTGGCAATCCAACCTGGGAGAAAAATTTCATCAACGCTCACAATAGCACGAGCATTAATTTTTCTCATAGGAATAGCTTCGGGATAGCGTGTTGCAGCGTCCATAATAGTAAATAAGTATTGGTTTCCTAGTTTGGTTCTAGGCAAAGGACCAACACAATCAATAATAAGACGTGAGAATGGTTCACCATGCACGGTGATAGGAATGAGAGGCGCAGGTGGAGGTGTGTGCGCTGTTTTGCCTGTCACTTGACACACGTGGCAAAGTCGCACATGATCAGCTACTGTTTCCTTCATCTTTGGCCAAGTAAAATGTTTTGCCAGTTTACCGAGTGTCTTCTTGACACCCAAATGTCCTCCTATGGGACTATTGTGAGCAAAATCAATGGCTTGTTCACGAAATGTAACTGGTAACACAACTAGATTCTTGACTGTAGTAGAAACACTATCAGCTGACAACTTGTTTCAATATAAACTTTGTGCAGAGGCACTTTTATAACAGCCCCTCCATAGGCTTCTAACAAAACATCTATCTTGCAATAGGTATCGTCAGTAATGGGCAGTACATCTTCTCTTAATAACGTGAGATAACTGCCAGTGTCTCTGAAAGAAATTATCTCAGTTAGATGTGATTCATCAAATCCTACTTTATCTCTCGAAAAGTAAGGACTCATAGCTGAACGAATCTTTTCGTCAGATACACTTTCTGACACTAGTCATCTATCCTGAGTAATATTATCTAAAACAGTAGGATAAGAGGAATTGCTAGGATTTTGGTGCCTTTGTTGCTCGGAAGAGGATACGACTTGAGTGGGGACGCCAGCCGCACGACTGTATCTCGCATCTCTTTCTAACTTATAGCAATACTCTCTAGTATGTCCTTTTCTGTTACAATAGGTACATTTAACTTTCTTCTTCTCGATATCAGATTTCTGTCTAGCCACAGAGACAGATTCAGGATTGTGAGTTTTCCTGATAAAGGTACGAGAAGATACAGTAGCAGGTACATCAGGCCGGCAATGAGCAGCTGATTTAGGTTGCCAACTTCTAGGACAATTTTTAGTTACCTTGTTTCTGTGTGTTTTAGTACGTACAAGGTTGTGAGAAATTTCGTAATTGTCTGCTAATGCTGCAGTTTCCAGAATATCTGAGGTAGTATGATCGATCAGATATTCTTGTATGTCAGCAGGCATACAGTTGTTAAACTCTTCATGTAGTAACAACTGAACAAGGCTGTCGTAGTTGGTACACTTAGCAGCTCTAGACCATCTCTCAAATGCAACTTTTTTCTCACGAGCAAACTCTACACAAGTTTGATCTTGTCGTCGTTGTAACGTACGAAATGCTCTTTGATAACTTACAGGTAACAAGTTATATGTCTCTAGAATAGTTTGTTTGACAGCGTCATAACTAATGTACTTAGCAAATGGCAAAGCAGCCGTACAAGTTTGAGCTCTTCCTGTCAAAGCAGTATGAAGCAATGTTGCCCAGTGCTTACGTGGCCAGTTCATAGCACGAGCCTGGTTCTCAAACACATCAAAATATGTGTCTAAGTCACTTTCAAAAAACTTAGGAACCATGGATGCAGCTTTCTGCACATTAAATGTGTCCTGTGATCTATCAGTCTGTTGTCTTCCCAGACGAACATTTTCTCTTTGGAAATCTTCTTCGTTCAATCTCCTCTGTGCCTCAATTTGTGCAGTCTGCAACATAATGAGGCGTTCCAACCTCTCAAACTGTTCCTGAGAGATAGGACCAGTGGGTAATGGAGGAGTAGGGAAATTAACATGGTCTGGACGGTCCTTAGGTCGGACACTTGGTCCAGCCGTCTCTAGAGAGTCGAGATCTGGTCTAGGATAAGTAGATACAGGTGTAGTATACACCGTACTAGTATTAGGCTGTGTCATACTAACAGCTATACTCTGTACTAATGTGTCAGTGAGGGAAGGAGCGAGCGAGAACTGAGCTTCACTAGGCTCGGACACTAGGCTCACTGCTGCTCTAGTTGCTCTTTCATCTTCATCAAATAGAGTCATACTTCCTAATTGTGACACTAGACTTTCAGAATCTGAATCATAATCAGACATCTCTGTATGAGCAGGAAACAATATATCTTTAATTAATGCTCTGACAGTTTCAGCGGTGTAATTCCTGTTATACGTCACACCGAGATACTTGGCTACTTGCCAACACGTCTGAAGTTTTAATGTACTTAACTCAGACAAAGTCAGAGTATCAATTAACTGTTTCACTTTGGCATACATCACGAAAATAATTGTACTACGAGAGAGTGATTATGGGAAACTATAATCCTGATAGGAATTTTAGTGTTAGTTGTCTTAGAGTTAGAACTCATAAACAGTATTTCCATCTCCTTGGATCAAGAGACTCAGTCAAGTACATACATCCACCTGGTATGTTGTACAAGACTAAACTCAAAGTCTTCAGATTAGGAAAGTACTCAAAGTGTTTGACCATAGAGTTACTAGTAAGTCAAACTGGATAATTTCTCCAACACCTTGGATCAAGAGCATCCCGGACAGTTTCTCCAATACCTTGGATCAAGAGCCTCCCGGACAGGCCCCCATTTGTTACAAAAAACGCGATTCTAAAAGCTTAGAGATCTCCAGTGAATACTAGAAAGGACTGCCCTTCTAGCATCCAGCCTGTTACTGGGTTTTCGTAACAAGTAGTCAGTATCCTTGTCCAATTATCCATTAAAATTCAGTATGGTTCAATAATGCTTTAGGATTACAACTGGTAGGCTACTAACTAGAGAAATTAAAATTTAATAAATTTATTAAGTAGTATGTTGTCTAGAGGTATATTATCAAATTAAATTAAATCACAGCAATCAAAATAAAATCAATCTCTCGAGTTCAATATTATTGTGCTGAAAGCACATATCACATTTATAATTCTTAAGTACCGTCAGGTACATTAATATTTAATAAGATATTACAAATATGTACAAGTAAGTGTGTATGCGTGTAAGTGCTCTTAAGTAGTTAGCTATGTCTCAAGACTCAAATAAGACTTAAACAAGTGACTGACAAAGTCCTCAAATAAACTAACTTCTTGACCGACTGGCAACCCGAACAGTCTGCTTGAACAACAAAGAATGCTAAGCCCAATAGCAATGCAATATCAAGCGACTGCGACACAGAATCAGGAACAAGGAGATAATATAACGACACTAAGTAGGGACCATCTGCAGATCCTCCACAAGTTACAAAACTCCCATAAAACTGAATCTACGTTCAGCATAGGAAAAACTGTGACTGTGACAATACACAGGAACCAGTACAAAATTAGGTCAGAAGCTATAGCTAAGGACCTGAGATACTCAGAGTGTCTATGTGACACACAACCTCAGTACAACGTCGAAAATCACTAAGTCTATACAATGTTCTGTGAACAAAGTTCTACAGAACTAACAAGAATAATGTGACAGACAACCTGTCCAACCAGCAAGCGAGTCTCCAGCAGACTGACAATTTCACGAGAGGTGAGGACACCCCCCCCTCGATCACGTGATAGCTACGTGGACATTATTATTATAATCAAGGGGGAAGCGCTAAACCCGGAGGATTATACAGCGCCTGGGGGGGGGATGTGGAAGGCATTCAGGCTTAATTCGGGGAACTGGAGCACAGATCCAATTCCCTAAATCAAGAGCCCCTCACCAACATCAAGGAACCTTCCTTGAGGGGAGCTACGTGGACAACTGCAGCTCAGAAGCCGGCAGTATAACGAGCGACAAGCGATAATTACAGTAGTTTGACAATCAAGACTAACTGAGCACATTTTATATACATCCTAACAACATAAGCTAAATAACAATATAACAGTCAAATAATAATATAAAGTCATACATTTACGATTTAGCTATTATCGCAAATATAAGCAATATAAAATTAAATGAGAAGATAATATACATTACATATATACATAATAATCATTGTAACCCATTCAGGGGTTGCAACATTGCCCATGGCTAAATAACAGCATACTAAGATCCATTGATAAGAAACATCATTATGAAAAGCAATATAGACAGGGCTTAATAAACAAAGATATCATTAAACTCTGCATCAGTCCTCACCAAACTAATAAGGCTAAGCAACTGTTCTACTGCAGTAGATACACCGAAACAAGATATAAAGAAGACCTGGAAGACACACTCAGATTCTGGGCACCCACAAACTGAAAAAAACTAGGGATATTGTCCTAACTAAACCGACTGAAACAACTACAGCCTATTGATACAGTTAACAAGATAAATTATTTTTTCTCAACTATAGGATCAAATCTCACCAGTAAAATCCCAGGAACCAATGCCCGAACAAGTGATTACTTAGATGGGAATTTCCCAACCTCCTCCTATTTTACACCTACCAAGCCCACTGACGCCACCACGATTAAGTCGCTTAAAAAATAAATTAGGAAATCTGGCTCAAGTCCAACCATTATTGTACAAACAAACGGTTCATGCTCTTTCGCCCGCTGTTTCAATACTCTTTAACAAGTCACTAGAAACCAGCACTTTCCCGATACTACTCAAGACAGCAACTGTTACACAAATACACAAAGGTGGCAACCCCACAGATGTAAACAACTACAGGCCAATATCGAACTTACCGTTTCTGTCCATAATCTTCGAGAAACTCGTGCACAAGAAATAGTATTCCTTTATAACAGTGCAAAGAATCCTCAATCCCTGCCAGTTAGGCTTCAGAAAAAGCAAAAGCACAAACGATGCAATTGTAAAAATGCTAGACCTGCTTTTACACAGCACTTGAAAAAAATGAATATCCGTTAAGACTATTTATCGACCTAAGAAAAGCTTTTGATACAGTAGAGCACACCATCCTACTCCACAAACTTGATCATTATGGTATAAGAGGCCACACACTTACATATTTCAAATCATACCATACTAACAAATATCAATACGTCTCTATTATGGATACAACCTCATCAACAAAACCACTGTATTCTGGAGTGCCACAGGGAAGTGTCCTTGGTCCCCTGCTCTTCCTTTTATACATCAGTAATCTTCCTAATGTATCACAACGCCTTAAACCTATTCTCTATACTGACGACACGACTTATATCATCTCCCACCCTAATCTTGCCTCACTCAACACTGTTGTTAAGGAAGAGCTAGTAAAAATATCGACCTGGATGACTGCCAATAAACTTATACTTAATATTTACAAAACTTTCTACATTATGTTTGGGAGCAGAACAGATGGTGCTCAGCTGAACTTTATGACTGACAACACTTTTATTGCTAAAAATAATGAGGGCAAATTCTTGGGTCTGCACCTTGACAGCAACTTGAAATTCAACCCCCATATCCAACACATAAAAAAAGTATCCAAAACAGTTGGGATCCTCTCAAAGACACGTTACTATGTACCACAATCAGCCCTAATCACACTATATTATTCACTTATCTATCCCTACCTCACCTATGCTATTTGTGTCTTGGGACCAACAGCAGCAACCCACCTAAAGCCAATAATAACCAACAAAAAGCTGCAGTAAGAATTATAACGCAATCCAATGCTAGGCAACACACGCCCCCACTCTTCAAAGACCTAAATTAACTCACTGTACAAAACATTCACACCTACTACTGTGCAACCTACTTTTACAGAACCATAAAATCTAATATTAACCCTGAACTAAAACACTTTCTTGATAAATGCCACAGGACCCATAAACACAGTACCAGACACATACATCTGACATTCCTCATGTCCAGCTACATTAGTACAAAAACACAGTGAATAGGAGAATACAGTGTCGTAGTAACAATTAACCAGTAATATAATGGTACTTAGTGGAATGGAGTGACTTTCATTAGTTTTTTCTCCATTCTTGAAATACCAGACGTATACAGTGAAATTCATATAACCTGTAGTTACCAGCGGCCGCAATATACACAACAAGAGGCAAATATCACTCCAGAAAAGGCGTCTTTCCTCCAATAATTTCACCAATCAACTATAGTGATAAAATAACATTTGTTGTGGTGGAGACCGAAAAAACCTAGAAAAGCTAGATACAGTGATCGATAATCTTTCAGGCTGTACATAAAGGTCTCGACCGTTCGTCATTGTATTAGCTGCCAACAATCACCAGTTCTTCAACACACAAATTATACTTTTGTATCAATCTAATCACATATTACTCGGTTAAATAATTTCCAGTAGTTCCTTCATGTGTTAGCCCAAATCACCGACCAGATATGTCTTAAATAAGTGATCCACTGATCAGATCCGACTGGTCCGAACCCTTGACGGGTTTCAAACGGATTCATTGGACAATAAAGCAGACTGTAAACAAACGGGGTTTTAGGCGCCCTTATGAAACACAAACAATAAATATAAAACAGGAACGTACACCGGTAAGCTGTCCTAATATACAAGTAAAGTTAGAAATAGAAATACAAATAGCCAGATCTTCACTTAAAGAAGGTTATAGAATATTCAAGGGGTTACTGAATTACCTGGAGATTACCTGGAGAGAGTTTCGGGGGTCAACGCCCCCGCGGCCCGGTCTGTGACCAGGCCTCCTGGTGGATCAGCGCCTGATCAACCAGGCTGTTGCTGCTGGCTGCACGCAAACCAACGTACGAGCCACAGCCCGGCTGATCAGGAAATGACTTTAGGTGCTTGTCCAGTGCCAGCTTGAAGACTGCCAGGGGTCTGTTGGTAATCCCCCTTATGTGTGCTGGGAGGCAGTTGAACAGTCTCGGGCCCCTGACACTTATTGTATGGTCTCTTAACGTGCTAGTGACACCCCTGCTTTTCATTGGGGGGATGGTGCATCGTCTGCCAAGTCTTTTGCTTTCGTAGTGAGTGATTTTTGTGTGCAAGTTCGGTACTAGTCCCTCT
Organism: Cherax quadricarinatus; assembly: GCF_038502225.1. Lineage (NCBI taxonomy): Eukaryota > Metazoa > Arthropoda > Malacostraca > Decapoda > Parastacidae > Cherax > Cherax quadricarinatus. The sequence continues at coordinate 17,385 of NW_027196792.1, forward strand.
ACAGAAACTCAACCAATCAGATCACATTATGAAGCTCTGTGTAGTCTGCAGTACATCAGACAAACGGACATCCACATGGATTACTTGCCTTTTTCGTGAAAATTGGTGTCATGCCCCTTGTACAGATATCCAAGAACTATCTACAAGCAGTATTAAATCAGGGAAGTGTTTTTGGGTATGCCCAAATGAGATAAATCTGTGAATTAAAATCACATTGGTATTAGAAGAGGATAACATCAAAGCTGCTTTCATAGAAAACCTGGAAGCATTCTATAACAGATTGGAAAATAAAAAATCTGGGCTGGATGGTATCGCCCTTGATGCTGGCCATGTAGTCAGAAACTGTAAGGCTGGAGATGCTGTCCTGGGTCACAGTAATGGTGAAGCTGGAAGTGCTGTCCTAGGAGACAGTAATGGTGAAGATGGAGGTGCTGTCCTGGGAGACAGAAATGGTGAGGACGGAGGTGCTGTCCTGGGAGACAGTAATGGTGAGAATGGAGGTGTTGTCCAGGAAGACAGAAATGGTGAGGATGGAGGTGCTGTAATGGGAGACAGTAATGGTGAAGCTGGAGGTGATGTCCTGGGAGACAGAAATGGTGAAGATGGAGGTGTTGTCCTGGGAGACAGAAATGGTGAAGATGGAAGTGCTGTCATGGGAGACAGAAATGGTGAGGATGGAGGTGCTGTCCTGGGAGACAGTAATGGTGACGATGGAGGTGCTATCCAAGTAATCAGTAAATGTACGCATGAGGGAATGCATATAAATGACCTCGAGGGAGACAGGAGCTTTAGTGAGGAAACAAGTGTAGTCAAGGACAAGATAAAACCAATATTACAAACTAGTAATACCACAGGAGATAGCAAACAAGGGGACTCCACTAGCAATAGTGAGGATATATTACCAGAAACCACTGGTGAGAGCCCCATTGTTGGTACTAGTGAGGATAGGAAAGAGACAGGTAAACATGCACCAACAGGGAATACAGTCACAGAAACCCAAGGCAAATGGAAACCAAGCCTGTGCACATACTGTGCACTTGGTATCTGCAGGCATGGGAAATCTGGAAAAACAGATGGGACGTGCAACTCTGACCACCCTAGAAAATGCCGTGCCCATATGACAACAGGAAAATGCAAACTCCCTTCCTGTAAGCTTTTTCACCCTGAAATGTGTCCCTCTTCAGTACAGGAAAGACTGTGCTATAACTTAAATTGCCAGGCATACCTTCTAAAGGGGACAAAAAGATACAATATATCCAGGCCATGGGAAAACCTGGGTAGCCACAGCCACTTAAGAGAGAGAGGTTTTTTAGTGCCAGGAAGGAAAAAAAAACTGGCAGGAAATGGCGGAAATAGTATGCCAAATCCAGTCATTTCTGGAGTGGAACCACAGTCGATGACCTCCTTTCCAAACCAACAGACACAGATACTATTCCGGAAAAAAGCGTTGCCCCCAGTACCACCAGTACCATCAGTTCAATGACATTCGTCTTTGCAAATATACAGGGTCTAAAGCCAGCAACGAACAACAAAATACCTTTCATCCGTGGACTGCTTACAGAGGCAAATGCAATATTTGCGGCTTTCACTGAGACCCACATAAAGGATCACTTGGACAACGAAATATGGATCCCAGGTTACAACCTATACAGATGTGACAGAGTGAACATGCAAAACGGGGGGGTTGGCCTGTATATCGCAGAGTCACATGTTTGCACAGAATTGCTTAATGCCTCAAATGATGCAGTGGAAGTTTTAGCAGTAAAGATCGAGAACCAAAACTTAGTCATTGTGGTAGTCTACAAACCTCCGGATGCAACGTCCCAGCAATTCCAGGAACAACTGTCAAAAATTGACCACTGTCTGGAAAATCTGCCAGTTCCTGCCCCAAACATCTTGCTCCTGGGGTATTTCAACTTGAGGCACCTAAAATGGAGGAATTTAGCAAATAATGTTGTCGCAGCAATAACACCAGAAGGCAGCTCAGACGAAAACTCACACACACACAAGCTTTTAAATCTCTGCACAAAATTCAACTTAAACCAGCAAATAATAGAGCCTACTATAGTAGACTGGAGAATACACTAGACCTCATCTTCACTAACAATGATGATTTGATACGAAATGTCACCATACCAAAATCAATATACTGAGATCACAACATAATCGAGGTTCAGACATGTATGCGCGGAGCCCCAGACCGACAAAATGAGATTAGTCACGAGGGAGCCTTCACCAAATTCAACTGCAATAGCAAGAACATAAAGTGGGACCAAGTAAATCAAGTCCTAAACGATATAAGCTGTGAAGATATACTAAGCAACACAGCCCCCGACATATGCCTAGAACAGATTAACTCGGTGGCACTCGATGTATGCTCAAGGCTTATTCCTTTAAGAAAAAGGAGGTGTAGATGTAAAATAGAAAGAGACAGGCGCTCCCTTTACAGGCGTCGAAAAAGAATAACAGAGCGGCTAAAAGAGGTCAATATATCTGAAATCGTAGGGAGTCACTGGTCAGAGAAATAGCAAATATCGAACTTAAGCTAAAGGAATCTTATAGGAGTCAGGAATCGCGGGAAGAACTAAAAGCCATAAACGAAATCGAAAAAAAACCAAAGTATTTATTTTCTTATGCCAAATAAGTCGAGAACAACTTCCAGTATTGGGCCCCTACTTAAACAAGATGGGTCCTACACAGATGACAGCAAGGAAATGAGTGAGCTACTCAGGTCCCAAAATGACTCAGTTTTCAGCAAGCCGCTAACCAGACTGAGAGTCGAAGATCAAAATTAATTTTTTTATGAAAGAGCCACAGAATTTGGTTAACGCAAGCCTATCTGATGTTATCCTGACGCCAAATGACTTCGAACAGGCGATAAATGACATGCCCATACACTCTGCCCCAGGGCCAGACTCATGGAACTCAGTGTTCTTCAAGAGCTGCAAGAAGCCACTATCACGAGCTTCTACCATCCTATGGAGAGGGAGCATGGACACAGGGGTCGCCCACAGTCACTAAAAACAACAGACATAGCCCCACTCCACAAAGGGGGCAGTAAGGCAATAACAAAGAACTACAGACCGATAGCACTAACATCCCATTTCATAAAAATCTTTGAAAGGGTCCTAAGAAGCAAGATCGCCACCCATCTAGATACCCATCAATTACACAACCCAGGGGGGCATAGGTTTGGAACAGGTCGCTCCTGTCTGTCTCAGTTACTGGATCACTACGACAAGGTCCTAGATGCACTAGAAGACATAAAGAATGCAGATGTAATGTATATAGACTTTGCAAAAGCCTTCGACAAGTGTGACCATGGTGTAATAGCGCACAATAACAGGAAAAGTTGATAGATGGATCCATAATTTCCTCACAAACAGAACACAAAGTGTAGTAGTCAACAGAGTAAAGTCCGAGGCAGCTACGGTGAAAAGCTCTATTCCACAAGGCAGAGTACTCGCTCCCATCTTGTTTCTCATCCTCATATCTGACATAGGTAATGATGTCAGCCACAGCAAAGTGTCTTCCTTTGCAGATGACACCCGAATCTGCCACTAAAAAATCACCTGGAGTTGGGTTGTCGTAGCTACTATTGTTTGTCTTCTTGGGTCTGTGCCTCCTGGTCCCTTTTAGATGGTATGCAGGGCACTCGATGTTGTAACACTGCTTCTGGAGGACCGAGGAGTGGAACATTTTTGGGTGAAAGAAAGTACAGGAAGAAGAACGACACACTCCTTTAGACAGGAGGTCGCTACATTTTTTTGGGATGGTCAAAGTTGCATATCCCATTTTTTTCCGCTGTTATTCCATGCTTACAGATGCCCCAAGCATAATATTTGCACAAATTGGGAGGTGTGTTGTCAATTTCTGCAGGTTCTGGGACTGCACTATAATCCTCAGTATCCAAGCCAGGGCCACCCCGCCCTGGATTCCATCTACTTTCCCCAGTAGAGGAAGGAGGAGGAGACTCCTCTCCAACATCTGTACTGTGGGCCTCGGTCTTATGCAATGATGGTTGTATATTTACAGTTTTAGATGGTTGTATATTTACTGTTTTTGTGGTGGTTTTGGTAGTGTCCCTAGGAGAGTCTGGGCTGGCAGTAAGGCTGGGGGCTGGGTCTGGGTCAGCACTGGGGCTGGGGGCTGGGGCTGGGTCTGGGTCGGCGGCTGGGCCTGGGCCAGCACCAGCACTGTGGGTATTAGTGCTATGGCTGGGGGAGCCTGGGCCAGCACCAGCACTGTGGGTATTAGTGCTATGACTGGGAGAGCCTGGGCAAGCACCAGCACTAACCTTCCAGAGTTAAAACTCCGAACGAAATCTTATCACCTCATATTGTGCAAACGTGAACAGATAACAGTGACATTTTTTGCTCTGTATAGTTCAGTATTATGTAATGTGGAGAGTTGATATCAGAGACATGAGGCCTGGTCACAGACCGGGCCGTGGGGGCGTTGACTCCAGGAACTCTCTCTAGGTCTCTAGGTATGACTGCACACACAGCGAGTTATGGGGATGGTAGGCGCGCTCGGGCCAAGTTATGGGGATGGTAGGCGTGCTCGGGCCAAGTTATGGGGATGGAAGGCGCGCTTGGGCCAAGTTATGGGGATGGTAGGCGCGCTCGGGCCAAGTTATGGGGATGGTAGGCGTGCTCGGACCAAGTTATGGGGATGGTAGGCGCGCTCGGGCCAAGTTATGGGGATGGTAGGCGTGCTCGGGCAAACTTATGGGGATGGTAGGCGCGCTCGGGCCAACTTATGGGGATGGTAGGCGCGCTCGGGCCAAGTTATGGGGATGGTAGGCGTGCTCGGACCAAGTTATGGGGATGGTAGGCGTGCTCGGGCCAAGTTATAGGGATGGTAGGCGTGCTCGGGCCAAGTTATAGGGATGGTAGGTGCGCTCGGGCCAAGTTATGGGGATGGTAGGCGCGCTCGGGCCAAGTTATTGAACATAAGAACATAAGAACATAAGAAAGGAGGAACACTGCAGGAGGCCTGCTGGCCCATACTAGGCAGGTCCTTTACAATTCATCCCACTAACAAAACATTTACCCAACCCAATTTTCAATGCTACCCAAGAAATAAGCTCTGATGTGAAAGTCCCACTCAAATCCAACCCTTCCCACTCATGTACTTATCCAACCTAGATTTGAAACTACCCAAAGTCCTAGCCTCAATAACCCAACTAGGTAGACTGTTCCACTCATCAACTACCCTATTTCCAAACCAATACTTTCCTATGTCCTTTCTAAATCTAAACTTATCTAATTTAAATCCATTACTGCGGGTTCTCTCTTGGAGAGACATCCTCAAGACCTTATTAATATCCCCTTTATTAATACCTATCTTCCACTTATACACTTCGATCAGGTCTCCCCTCATTCTTCGTCTAACAAGTGAATGTAACTTAAGAGTCTTCAATCTTTCTTCATAAGGAAGATTTCTGATGCTATGTATTAATTTAGTCATCCTACGCTGAATGTTTTCTAACGAATTTATGTCCATTTTGTAATACGGAGACCAGAACTGAGCTGCATAATCAAGGTGAGGCCTTACTAATGATGTATAAAGCTGCAGTATGACCTCTGGACTTCTGTTGCTTACACTTCTTGATATAAATCCCAGTAATCTATTTGCCTTATTACGTACGCTTAGGCATTGCTGTCTTGGTTTAAGGTTGCTGCTCACCATAACCCCCAAGTCCTTTTCGCAATCTGTATGGCTAAGTTCTACATCATTTAATTTATAAGTACTAGGGTTATGGGCACTCCCAAGCTTCAGAACCTTGCACTTATCTACATTGAACTGCATCTGCCACTTTTCTGACCAAGAATAGAGTTTGTTTAAATCCTCCTGAAGTTCCCTAACATCTACGTTTGAATCAATTATCCTACCTATCTTTGTGTCATCGGCGAATTTGCTCATATCACTAGTAATTCCCTCATCAAGATCATTGATATATATTATAAACAACAACGGGCCCAAGACTGATCCCTGTGGAACGCCACTTGTTACAGATCCCCACTCGGATTTAACCCCATTTATGGACACTCTCTGCTTCCTGTCAGTGAGCCATGACTCGATCCACGAGAGCACTTTTCCCCCAATGCCATGGGCTGCCACTTTCTTTAACAGTCTATGGTGCGGAACTCTATCAAAAGCCTTACTAAAATCTAAGTAAATAATATCAAATTCTTTATTGTGGTCAACAGCCTCAAAAGCTTTACTGAAGAAAGTTAATAAATTAGTTAGACAAGACCGGCCTCTTGTGAATCCATGCTGAGTATCATTAATCAAGCTATGCTTATCGAGATGGCTTCTTATAATCTCAGCTATAATTGACTCTAGTAATTTGCCTACAATTGAGGTCAGGCTTATTGGGCGGTAATTTGACGGTAACGACTTGTCCCCTGTTTTAAAAATAGGAGTTACATTAGCCATCTTCCACATATCAGACACTACACCTGTTTGAAGAGATAAATTAAAAATATTAGTTAATGGTTCACAGAGTTCCATTTTGCATTCCTTAAGAACCCTTGAAAAAACCTCATCAGGACCCGGCGACTTATTTTGCTTCAGTCTGTCTATCTGCCTCACAACCATCTCACTAGTGACTGTGATGTTACATAATTTATCTTCTTCTAGCCCACTGTAAAAATTAATTACTGGAATATTGTTAGTGTCTTCCTGTGTAAAAACTGAGAGAAAATAATTATTTAAAATCAAGCACATTTCATTCTCATTGTCAGTAAGGTGCCCATAGTTATTTTTAAGGGGACCTATCTTATCTCTAACTTTTGTTCTATAGACCTGGAAAAAACTTTTTGGGTTAGTTTTAGAATCCCTAGCAACTTTAATTTCATAGTCCCTTTTAGCTTTTCTTATCCCCTTTTTAATGTCCCTCTTAATGTCAATATACTGATTCATAAGATGACCCTCACCTCTTTTGATACGCCTATAAATTCCTTTCTTATGCCCTAGTAGATATTTGAGCCTATTATTCATCCATTTTGGGTCATTTCTATTTGATCTAATTTCTTTATATGGGATAAACGCTCATTGAGCAGCATGTATAGTGTTCAGAAAACTGTCATATTGATAGCTCTCTTCGTTACCCCAGTCAACAGATGATAAGTGTTCTTTAAGCCCATCGTAATCTGCTAAGCGAAAATCTGGGATGGTAGGCGCACTCGGGCCAAGTTATGGGGATGGTAGGCGTGCTCGGGCCAAGTTATGGGGATGGTAGGCGCGCTCGGGCCAAGTTATGGGGATGGTAGGCGCGCTCGGGCCAAGTTATGGGGATGGTAGGCGTGCTCGGGCCAGGTTATAGGGATGGTAGGCGTGCTCGGGCCAAGTTATGGGGATGGTAGGCACGCTCGGGGCAAGTTACGGGGATGGTAGGCGCGCTCGGGCCAAGTTATGGGGATGGTAGGCGTGCTCGGGCAAGTTATGGGGATGGTAGGCGCGCTCGGGCAAGTTATGGGGATGGTAGGCGCGCTCGGGCAAAGTTATGGGGATGGTAGGCGTGCTCGGGCCAAGTTATGGGGATGGTAGGCGTGCTCCGGCCAAGTTATGGGGATGGTAGGCGTGCTCGGGCCAAGTTATGGGGATCGTAGGCGTGCTCGGGCCAAGTTACAGGGATGGTAGGCGTGCTCGGGCCAAGTTATGGGGATGGTAGGCGTGCTCGGGCCAAGTTATGGGGATGGTAGGCGTGCTCGGGCCAAGTTATGGGGATGGTAGGCGTGCTCGGGCCAAGTTATGGGGATGGTAGGCGCACTCGGGCCAAGTACAAAACAAAAATGAAAAAAATCAACGAAAGAATCAAGGTTACCGGGAAATAGCTGAAGAATCTGTCAACATTTTGGAGTCTCATGTTTATAAGAGAAATATTTCCATAAAAAAATTAAAGTCACTGGAAAATTTCTCATGATGACGTCACAGGTTGAACATCACCACTTGATTGTAATGTATTTTTAAGGAATTTTTTAGCTATTTTCTATTTTTCTTTTTTGCTAATTTATTAAAACCAGTATTTGGTATCATTATAAAGTGGAAAAAGCTTATTCCAGACCAGGAATAAACAGAGTGTGTCTCAGTAGTGCTGAACACCCCGTGATGTTCTCAGTAGTGCTGAACACCCCGTGATGTTCTCAGTAGTGCTGAACACGCCGTGATGTTCTCAGTAGTGCTGAACACCCCGTGATGTTCTCAGTAGTGCTGAACACCCCGTGATGTTCTCAGCAGTGCTGAACACCCCGTGATGTTCTCAGTAGTGCTGAACACGCCGTGATGTTCTCAGTAGTGCTGAACACGCCGTGATGTTCTCAGTAGAGCTGAACACGCCGTGATGTTCTCAGTAGTGCTGAACACCCCGTGATGTTCTCAGTAGTGCTGAACACCCCGTGATGTTCTCAGTAGTGCTGAACACGCCGTGATGTTCTCAGTAGTGCTGAACACGCCGTGATGTTCTCAGTAGTGCTGAACACCCCGTGATGTTCTCAGTAGTGCTGAACACCCCGTGATGTTCTCAGTAGTGCTGAACACGCCGTGATGTTCTCAGTAGTGCTGAACACCCCGTGATGTTCTCAGTAGTGCTGAACACCCCGTGATGTTCTCAGTAGTGCTGAACACCCCGTGATGTTCTCAGTAGTGCTGAACACCCCGTGATGTTCTCAGTAGTGCTGAACAAGCCGTGATGTTCTCAGTAGTGCTGAACACCCCGTGATGTTCTCAGTAGTGCTGAACACCCCGTGATGTTCTCAGTAGTGCAGAACACACCGTGATGTTCTCAGTAGTGCTGAACACCCCGTGATGTTCTCAGTAGTGCTGAACACGCCGTGATGTTCTCAGTAGTGCTGAACACGCCGTGATGCTCTCAGTAGTGCTGAACACCCCGTGATGTTCTCAGTAGTGCTGAACACCCCGTGATGTTCTCAGTAGAGCTGAACACGCCGTGATGTTCTCAATAGTGCTGAACACCCCGTGATGTTCTCAGTAGTGCTGAACACGCCGTGATGTTCTCAGTAGAGCTGAACACCCGGTGATGTTCTCAGTAGTGCTGAACACGCCGTTATGTTCTCAGTAGTGCTGAACAAGCCGTGATGTTCTCAGTAGTGCTGAACACCCCGTGATGTTCTCAGTAGTGCTGAACACCCCGTGATGTTCTCAGTAGTGCTGAACACCCCGTGATGTTCTCAGTAGTGCTGAACACGCCGTGATGTTCTCAGTAGTGCTGAACACCCCGTGATGTTCTCAGTAGTGCTGAACACCCCGTTATGTTCTCAGTAGTGCTGAACACCCCGTGATGTTCTCAGTAGTGCTGAACACCCCGTGATGTTCTCAGTAGTGCTGAACACACCGTGATGTTCTCAGTAGTGCTGAACACCCCGTGATGTTCTCAGTAGTGCTGAACACACCGTGATGTTCTCAGTAGTGCTGAACACGCCGTGATGTTCTCAGTAGTGCTGAACACGCCGTGATGTTCTCAGTAGTGCTGAACACGCCGTGATGTTCTCAGTAGTGCTGAACACGCCGTGATGTTCTCAGTAGTGCTGAACACGCCGTGATGTTCTCAGTAGTGCTGAACACCCCGTGATGTTCTCAGTAGTGCTGAACACCCCGTGATGTTCTCAGTAGTGCTGAACACGCCGTGATGTTCTCAGTAGTGCTGAACACCCCGTGATGTTCTCAGTAGTGCTGAACACACCGTGATGTTCTCAGTAGTGCTGAACACGCCGTGATGTTCTCAGTAGTGCTGAACACGCCGTGATGTTCTCAGTAGTGCTGAACACCCCGTGATGTTCTCAGTAGTGCTGAACACCCCGTGATGTTCTCAGTAGTGCTGAACACGCCGTGATGTTCTCAGTAGTGCTGAACACCCCGTGATGTTCTCAGTAGTGCTGAACACCCCGTGATGTTCTCAGTAGTGCTGAACACACCGTGATGTTCTCAGTAGTGCTGAACACGCCGTGATGTTCTCAGTAGTGCTGAACACCCCGTGATGTTCTCAGTAGTGCTGAACACACCGTGATGTTCTCAGTAGTGCTGAACACCCCGTGATGTTCTCAGTAGTGCTGAACACGCCGTGATGTTCTCAGTAGAGCTGAACATGCCGTGATGTTCTGAGTCGTGCTGAACACGCCGTGATGTTCTCAGTAGAGCTGAACACGCCGTGATGTTCTCAGTAGAGCTGAACACGCCGTGATGTTCTCAGTAGAGCTGAACACGCCGTGATGTTCTCAGTAGAGCTGAACACGCCGTGATGTTCTCAGTAGTGCTCAACACGCCGTGATGTTCTCAGTAGAGCTGAACACGCCGTGATGTTCTCAGTAGTGCTGAACACGCCGTGGTGTTCTCAGTAGTGCTGAACACGCCGTGATGTTCTCAGTAGAGCTGAACACGCCGTGATGTTCTCAGTAGTGCTGAACACGCTGTGATGTTCTCAGTAGAGCTGAACACGCCGTGAAGTTCTCAGTAGTGCTGAACACGCCGTGATGTTCTCAGTAGAGCTGAACTCGCCGTGATGTTCTCAGTAGTGCTGAACACGCCGTGATGTTCTCAGTAGAGCTGAACACGCCGTGATGTTCTCAGTAGTGCTGAACACGCAGTGATGTTCTCAGTAGAGCTGAACACGCCATGATGTTCTCAGTAGAGCTGAACACGCCGTGATGTTCTCAGTAGTGCTGAACACGCAGTGATGTTCTCAGTAGAGCTGAACACGCCGTGATGTTCTCAGGAGAACTGAACACGCCGTGATGTTCTCAGTAGAGCTGAACTCGCCGTGATGTTCTCAGTAGTGCTGAACACGCCGTGATGTTCTCAGTAGAGCTGAACACACCGTGATGTTCTCAGTAGTGCTGAACACGCAGTGATGTTCTCAGTAGAGCTGAACACGCCGTGATGTTCTCAGTAGAACTGAACACGCCGTGATGTTCTCAGTAGTGCTGAACACGCCGTGATGTTCTCAGTAGAGCTGAACACGCCGTAATGGTCTCAGTAGTGCTGAACACGCCGTGATGTTCTCAGTAGAGCTGAACACGCCGTGATGTTCTTAGTATGCTGTGATAAATAGTCGACGGCCTCCACTCCAAACCAACAGATACAGATACTAGTGCCGTAAAAAAGAGTCCCCCCCCAAGTACCAGTAATACCACCAGTCTGATGACATTCTTCTTTGCAAATATACAGGATTTAAAGCTAGCAACGAACAACAAAATAGCTTTCATCCGTGGACTGCTTGCAGAGGCAAATGCAGGTTACAACCCATACAGATGTAACAGAGTGAACAGGCGAAAGGGAGAGAGGGTTGGCCTGTATATTGCAGAGTCACTTATTTGCACAGAACTGCTTAATGCCTCAAATGATGTAGTGGAAGTTTTAGCAGCAAAGATCGAGAACCAAAACCTAGTCATTGTGGTAGTCTACAAGCCTCCAGATGCAACGTCCCAGCAATTCCAGGAACAGCTGTTAAAAATTGACCACTGTCTGGAAAATCTGCCAGCTCCTGCACCCAACATCTTTCTCCTGGGGGATTTCAACTTGAGGCACCTAAAATGAAGGAATACAGCAAATAATGTAGTTGCAGTGATAACACCAGGAGGCAGCTCAGAAGAGAACTAACACACACACGAGCTTTTAAATCTCTGCACAATATTCAACTTAAACCAGCAAATAATAGAGCCTAATAGACCGGAGAATACACTAGATCTCATCTTCACTAACATTGATGATCTGATACGAAATGTCACCATATCAAAAACAATATACTCAGATCACAACATAATCGAGGTTCAGACATGTATGCGCGGAGCCCCAGACCGACAAAATGAGATTAGTCACGAGGGAGCATTCACCTAATTCAACTTCAATAACAAGAACATAAAGTGGGACCAAGTAAACCAAGTCCTAAACGATATAAGCTTGGAAGATAGACTAAGCAACAAAGACCCCAACTTATGCCTAGAACAGATTAACTCTATGGCACTCGATGTATGTTCAAGGCTTATTCCTTTAAGAAAAAGGAGGAGTAGACGAAAGATAGAGACAGGCGCTCCCTTTACAGGCGACGGAAAATAATAATAGAGCGGCTAAAAGAGGCCAATATATCTGAAATGCATATGGAGTCTCTAGTCAGAGGAATAGCAAGCATCGAACTTAAGCTAAAGGAATCTTATAGGAGTCAGGAATTGCGGGAAGAACTAAAAGCCATAAATGAAATCGAAAGAAACCTGAAGTATTTCTTTTCTTGTGCCAAATCAAAGTCGAGAACAACATCCAGTATTGGGCCCCTAAAAAAAGACGATGGGTCCTACACAGATGACAGCAAAGAAATGCGTGAGCTACTCATGTCCCTATATGGCTCAGTTTTTAGCAAGCCGCTAACCAGACTGAGAGTCGAAGATCAAAATGAATTTTCTATGAGAGAGCCACAGAATTTGGTTAACACAAGCCTATCTGATGTTATCCTGACGCCAAATGACTTCGAACAGGCGATAAATGACATGCCCATGCACTCTGCCCCAGGGCCAGACTCATGGAACTCCGTGTTCATCAAGAACTGCAAGAAGCCCTATCACGAGCTTTTAACATCCTATGGAGAGGGAGCATGGACACGGGGGTCGTCCCACAGTTACTAAAAACAACAGACATAGCCCCACTCCACAAAGGGGGCAATAAAGCAATAGCAAAGAACTACAGACCATATCATAAAAATCTTTGAAAGGGTCCTAAGCAGCAAGATCACCACCCATCTAGATACCCATCAATTACACAACCCAGGGCAAAATGGGTTTAGAACAGGTCGCTCCTGTCTGTCTCAACTATTGGATCACTACGACAAGGTCCTAGATGCACTAGAAGACAAAAAGAATGCAGATGTGATATATACAGACTTTGCAAAAGCCTTAGACGAGTGTGACCATGGAGTAATAGCGCACAAAATGCGTGCTAAAGGAATAACAGAAAAAGTTGGTAGATGGATCTATATTTCCTCACAAACAGAACACAAAGTGTAGTAGTCATCAGAGTAAAGTCTGAGGCGGCTACGGTGAAAAGCTCTTTTCCACAAGGCACAGTACTCGCTCCCATCTTGTTTCTCATCCTCATATCTGACATAGACAAGGGTGTCAGCCACAGCACCGTGTCTTCCTTTGCAGATGACACCCGAATCTGCATAACAGTGTCTTCCATTGCAGACACTGCAAGGCTCCAGGCAGACATCAACCAAATCTTTCAGTGGGCTGCAGAAAACAATATGAAGTTCAACAATGAGAAATTTCAATTACTCCGATATGGTAAACATGAGGAAATTAAATCTTCATCAGAGTGCAAAACAAATTCCTTCCACAAAATAGAGCGAAAAAAAAACGTGAAAGACCTGGATGTGATCATGTCGGAGGATCTCACCTTCAAGGACCATAACATTGTATCAATCGCATCTGCTAGAAAAATGACAGGATGGATAATGAGAACCTTCAAAACTAGGGATGCCAAGCCCATGATGACACTCTTCAGGTCACTTGTTCTATCTAGGCTGGAATATTGCTGCACACTAACAGCACCTTTCAAGGCAGGTGAAATTGCCGACCTAGAAAATGTACAGCGAACCTTCACGGCGCGCATAACGGAGATAAAACACCTCAATTACTGGGAGCGCTTGAAGTTCCTGAACCTGTACTCCCTGGAACACAGGCGGGAGAGATACATGATTATATACACCTAGAAAATCCTAGAGGGAATAGTACCAAACTTGCACACGAAAATCACTCACAACGAAAGCAAAAGACTCGGCAAACGATGCAACATCCCCCCCAATGAAAAGAAGGGGTGTCACTAGCACGTTAGGAGACAACACAATAAGTGTCAGGGGCCCAAGACTGTTCAACTGCCTCCCAGCATACATAAGGGGGATTACCAATAGATCGCTGGCTGTCTTCAAGCAGGCACTGGACAAGCACCTAAAGTCGGTACCTGACCAGCCGGGCTGTGGCTCGTACGTTGGATTGCGTGCAGGCAGCAGTAGCAGCCTCGTTGATCAAGCCCTGATCCATCATGAGGCCTGGTCACAGACCGGGCCGCGGGGGCGTTGACCCCCGAAACTCTCTCCAGGTAAACTCCAAGTAAACTCCAGGTATACCCTCACACATTTTTAATTTCTTCAAGTTTTCCATATCTGAGTAGTTGAAATTTCTTCTCGTTGAACTTCATATTGTTTTCAGTGGCCCAATCGAAGATTTGTTTGAGGTCCGCTTTCAGTCTCGCAGTGTCTTCGATGGAGGTCACTGCCATGGTGATCCGGATGTCATCCGCAAACTAAGACACGGAGCTATGGCTTACATCTCTGTCTATGTCAGAAATAAGCAAAGCTCTTGCATCAGATGCTGAGGGCCCACGGTTTAATTCCAGGCAAGGATGGAAACATTGGGCGTGTTTCCTTACATCTGTTGTCCATGTTCACCCATCAATAAAATTCGTACCTGGGTATTAGTCGACTGGTGTGGGTTTCATCCCGAGACAAAAACTGACCTACTTTGATATGCTCTGCTATATAGTAGTATGTCGTTGATGTCAGCTAGGCCTTGTACATGTACTTATAGAAATAAAGATTTATTATTATTAGGTAAGTATACATCATTATTATAGCAGTACATTCTCTTTGATCGATCGGTACCACAGAATATGATTATAACTCGGGGTTACTACTGAAGAAGTGTCGAACCACACTCTTTTCCTATGTTTTTCTACATAAATAGTCCTCAACAAGGTGGGACCTTGCTGTGGCAAAGAGGCTTTTCGTCTGAGAAATTGCTCCCTTTGGTTTTCCTTCTCCGATCGATCCTAATTACTCCCCAATCTTCCCTTCCCTGTCCCATCCTCTTCATCCCTCCTCCTCTCCCTGTCCCTGCCCTTTCGCTTTCCTGTTTTCAGCCTTTGGAGTTCTTCTTTCAGGCATTCTAGTTCCTAGAATGGATAAAGGGTACCGTGGTCCATCCGATTCCAGTGAGGCCTTTGGTGGTAGTGTAGTTTGCCATGGGATGTGAATCATCTGGAAATCCTGATCTCTCTCCAGTCTTCCGGGTGGAGGCTTCAGCTGCCTGTCGGATTCCAGGTGGTGGTTGCCAAAGGAGGTATGCTTTGTGGCTGGTTTCTGACAGTCCTCTCTTTTGTTCACTGAGGTGGCTATCCCAGATTGCTAGTTTACTGGTATGAAGGGTATGATATGGCATGGGTTTTATGCGCCATCTGCAGAACAGGCTGCACTGAGGTCCTCTAGGGCATGGAGGGGGATTTACAGCCCTTTCATTCCTCCTGAGAGCTACTCCACTACGTTCCCCCACCATGTAGTTCCAGATCCATGAAACTGCTTCATCTATGCCCCTTTCTGTAGCAGCATCCTCTTACGACCCTCCCATTTTACCGGACCATCCTTCGGACCTTTCTAATATCCCAGTATCTTCTTTGGGTGACATTTTGTTGCACGCTCCTGGTACTAAGGCTCGGCCTGATTCCATTGACACATTTGACTTCTGCAAGTCTTTGACTATGCTTCCGGCTTCTCCCCATACCGTGCAACGGTTTTCAAATTGCCTGCCAGCCTCAAAACGGACCACCTCCGGTCCTACATCTAAACGACCACGACATTTATCTGATGACACTGCTTTGAATGCCTCTCACTCTACTCAGAAAAAACCAACGCGACAAATGCTCCCTTTACATACTACGCATCTAGTACATAATGGACTAAGTTTTTCACTCTGCAGCCGACATCTTCCTCAGACTGTCTTTCTAATCATAGTATCAGCAAGGTGTCCCTACACCATGTTGGTCGAAATATTTTATTTCACGCTCTCAAGAGTGGTGCACGCATTGTCATGGTACAAAATGCTAGCCGAGCTCACGATCTTTCTCTCCTTACCACAATAGATGCTATTCCTGTGACAACTTAAAAACACCATTCTCTCGATTCTTGTAGTGGTACTGTCATTCTACTTCACACCATTGTTCAGTGTAATTTCCAGACATGTGGTGACAACATTCTGGAACAGTTTGAGCTCCAAGACCTCCCAATTCTCAAAGTAGAGATATGCGTACTGCCTACCCGTGGGTGGAGACGCCACCCGCTTCCCTCCTTGGTTTACAAGTCCGAAAGTTGCTCCCTACACCACAACAGTGTAGGAATTTCTGGCGTTTTGGCCATCTAATGTAAATATTGCAGGTCCATGGCAGACTGCCCAGTCTGTGGTGCCGAAGACCATTCCAATACATCTTGTAATAAAGCTCACCCATCTTATTATCGTCGTTTCCAGATTTACTTAAAAGAACCGGATACCTGTTGTCTCCAAGAGACAGAAGGCTTTACTTACACATTGGCAGCCTCTCGTCTAAGCCTCCAGAAAAGACTTCCCCATATTTCTTATTCCCGAGTTACTAAGAGGCCCAACCTCTTGGGTCCCAACCCCTGCAGTCTCTCCTGTAGTCACACTTTCCACAGCCACCTCTGTATCTCTTTTTTTGCAGTCTTTGACTGTGAAATTTCCACCTCATCACCTCATACTGTTCTCAATTGTAACCTCCCCCTCTCACTCCCAAGCTTCCTTGTCTACAAGACCTCACACAACAGCTCTTCCCCTTCGCCCCTCTACATCACAAAAGTCCAAAAAATTCCCAAAGTGTAAATTTCCGTTACCTCTTCACCTATCCATCCTAAACATTTTTTCTTTCAGTCTCTGTTTCTGGTTCTTTACATCTTACTGGCTCTGTTACGAGTGTGGAGGTTCATCCTTTCTCTTGTACAGTCCATTCCTCTCCTGTCCCCTCCCAAGTTTCTTCTTCTATCCCCTCTCCGGTTTCTTCCTCTCCTGTTCGCTCTCAAGCTTCTTCGCAAGTTATCTCTAACCTCTCGTCCTCTCCTATTTTGGTAACTTTCATCGTCTCCCCGATCTTTATTCACCCTCCCTTTCTATCTCAGATGCAAGTTCCTTGTCATTTAAAACACCTCAAGCTAACTCCGAATATATTAAAGAGACTAATCCACCTCCGGTCGCTACTCTCTTCACTCTTCTACTCCATCTACACAATTCTTCTCTTCGCTGCTTACTCATTTTGCACTGCCTCCACATGTAGACTTTACTAAACCTTCTAGCCCATAGATACCTATTGCTTCATATTTCACATATCCTTCTCTACATAAATCATGGCTTATTTACAGTGGCCTCAGAGGTAACTGGGGTGAGCAGCAGGTGATGCTTTCCCAGTTTTCCCCAGTTTGTTTTTGTTTACAAGAACCCAACTTATGCTCCGTTGTTATTCATCCGTCTCAGGCTATGTTTTATTATATTCACTGGATATTTTTCCCGATGGAACCTTTAATGAAAGTGCACTTCTTGTAAGCACTGGTATATCTTACCATCCGATCCTTGTTTATACCTCGCTGTAACATATCTACTTGAATAAATGGTATACGGTCTGTTCTTTTGTATCCCTCTCCTTCTCTTGCATTATCTATCCCAGATGTTGCATTTATGGTTTCTTTATTACCTAACCACTTCTGTTATTAGGCGATTTTAATGCTCGCCATTTCCTCAGGGTGACCTCGCTGTGACCCGCAGTGTGGCTCTCCTCACTTCTCTTCCTCTCCATGTTTTAAATACTGGTGCTCACATCATTTTAACCCTCATGCTCAATCTTTCTTATTCATCGACCTCTCAGTTTGCTCTTCATCAACTGCACTAGACTTTACCTGGTCCGTACCACCAGACTTGCATGACAGTGATCATTTTTCAATCCTCTTGACTTCCAAATCGTATCCTCCACCTCCCCGAAACATACGCTGGCAATTTAAATGAGGGAACTGGGACTTGTGCTTGCGTCAAACTCCTTTTAATGAGGTCCCTTGTTCGTCCTCTGTAGAGGACGAACTTCAGTTCTCGACCTCAGCTTTAACCTCAGCTTTAACCTCAGCTTTAACCTCAGCTTCACATTCTATAATAATAATAATAATAATCATAATAATAATAATAATAATAATAATAATAATAATAATAATAATAATAATAATAATAATAATAATAATAATAATAATAATAGTAATAATAATAATATCTTTATTTACTACAAGTACAAGTACAAGGTATACAGTCCTAGCTGACAAAAATGACATACTACAATATAGAAAGCCGCTTGTTATGCAGAGCATTTCAGGCGAATTAGGTCAGTTTTGTCCCAGGATGCGACCCACACCAGTCGACTATCACCCAAGTACCCATTTTACTGATGGGTGAACATGGACAACCGGTGAAAGGAAACACGTCCAATGTTTCCTCCCCTTCGTCAGGAATCGAACCCAGACCCTCACCGTGTGAAGCGGGAAGTTTAGCAACCAGATCATGGGCACCGTAACCCATAACCTATAACCCAAACCTCGGGCTGGCATATCTATGCCTTGTACATCTGAAACACGCTGCAGATACTGTCACGATAGGACCACAGAGTGCCTCCTGTTTTTTAAGAGGGAAAGAGCGGTTGCCAGCCGGGTCATCCATAAAGTTAAACGCACTTGTTGGCGGGATCATACTTCTCTTGTCACTTCGGCTTCCTCTATGAGTGCAGTCTGGAAAATACTCTCCAGACCCGGCTCCTGTTCTTTGGGTTCTTCTATAGCAAACTCTCTCCAAGTTGCCACCGAAATTAGTTATCATCTTGTCCATATCTCTCAGGGGCTCCATCTATTCCCCTCGTTTCTTTCCTCCTAGTCTGCCAGAGAGTTAGAGTCCTTTGACGTTTCTTTTAGCAGAGAAGAAAAGTGAAAGTGCCTTTTACACTTCTAGAACTGAGTCAACACTTCCTGCTTGCCGATCATCGGCAGCTCAGCCGGACGGCATTCTTATTCATATGCTCCAACATTTACATCCGTCAACCCTTGCTGTCCTCTTATGTCTATTTAATCTTATTTGCTCGCAAGTTCTTCCCCAGCTGTGGAAATCTGCCATTGTTCTCCCTTTCCGCAAACCGGGTTCTACCGGACATGATGCCTCTTACTATAGTCCCTTTGCTCTTACCAGTGCAGTTTGCAAGGTGATGGAACGTCTGGTAAATAGACATTTGATGTGGTATTTAGAGACACAATAGTCTCTCCAATCGTCAATATTGCTTTTGTAAGGGCCGTTCTGCTATTGGCCCTTTACTCCATTTAGATACATATGTTCGTAATGCCTTTGACAATGACCCTTCAGTTATTGATATCTTCTCTGTTCTTGAGAAGGCAGATGACATAACTTGGAAATATAACGTTTTCGTCCAAGTTCACTCCAGGCCTCCGAGGCAATCTGCAATTTTTCCTTAATAATAACTACTTATCTGAGAGACATTTCCATGCTCTGGTTAATATGTTTTCCTCGGACTTTGTCCAAACTAAAGGTGTCCCTCATGGATGTGTCCTTAGCACCACACTTTTTCTTCTTTCTTATAAATGACCTGGCATCTGTTCTTCCATCTAACATTTGGTCATCACTCTATGTTCATGATTTTGCTATAGCTTATGCAGGCACTGACTGTCGCCTCATTGCACTTCCTCTCCAGAACACTGTCAACCATGATTCTAATTGGGCTAATACTCACGGGTTTAAATTTTCTAGTACTAAAACACATCAAATTACTTTCACTGGTCGTTCTATCATCCCTGATACTTCGTTATACCTGTATGGCTCACGTATCCCGGAACGTGATACTGTCAGATTTCTCGGCCTTCTGTTTTACCGTCGGTTATGCTGGAAACCTCACTTTTCCTCCTTGAAGGCAACTTGTCATAGCCGGCTGAACCTACTTAAAACCCTCGCTTATTTTTCATGGGGGCTGATTGTTGAACTCTCCTTCGCTTCCATTCAGTCCTAATTTAATCGAAAGTAGATTATGGTAACCAAATATATTCAGTCCTCTCCCGCAACTCTGTCTAAGCTTGATCCCAGCCATCAATAAGGATTACGTTTATGTCTAGCTACTTTTCGCTCCTCACCTGTTGAGAGCCAATATGCACAGGCGAATATCCCATCATTGAACTATCTCCATGATGCTCATTGCCTTCACTATTTTGTTCACTCTCATGACCTTCGCAATCCTTCTATATATAATATAATAACTGACTTTAGTAGAGGTTCATTGTTTGTTCGTCACCTCTGTTTACTCCGTCCCTTTTCTCTTTGTTTACATTCGCTCTTGTCTTCTATTCAGTTGCTCCCTGTATATGTTCATACAGAATCTAACTTTTCCCTTTCTCCCTGGGAGATTCCGACGGTTCGTGTCTGTTCTTCCCCATAGCCATGTGTGAAAACACAAAAACCTACAGTTGCTTCTCACTCTCTTTTCTTAATCACTTCCTGTCTAATTCTCATGCCGTCACAGTTACACTGTGAAGGTGTCGGGTTTGCAGCAGTGTTTCAGGACGGTGTAGTGCGAGGGCATTTATTAGTTTTGGTTAGCATTTTTACAGCTGAATTGTATGCATTTCTCGTAGCATTTATCCGTTTTGCATCTATTCCTGGGTCGCCATCTGTATTAGTCTCAGACTCCCTTAGTGCTTTGAAAATTATGTAAAAATTGATTCAGCTCATCCCCAGGTTCTTCGTATACAACTTTGGTTACACCGCATCTCTAGCAAAGTCAAAGATGCAGTTTTTTATGTTGTGTCCCTGGTCATGTTGTGTCCCTGGTCATGTTGTGTCCCTGGTCATGTTGGGTCCCTGGTCATGTTATGTCCCTGGTCATGTTGTTTTATGTTGGGTCCCTGGTCATGTTGGGTCCCTGGTCATGTTGGGTCCCTGGTCATGTTGTGTCCCTGGTCATGTTGTTTTATGTTGGGTCCCTGGTCATGTTGGGCCCCTGGTCATGTTGGGTCCCTGTTCATGTTGTTTTATGTTGGGTCCCTCGTCATGTTGGGCCCCTGGTCATGTTGGGTCCCTGGTCATGTTGTTTTATGTTGGGTCCCTGGTCATGTTGGGCCCCTGGTCATGTTGGGTCCCTGGTCATGTTGTTTTATGTTGGGTCCCTGGTCATGTTGGGCCCCTGGTCATGTTGGGTCCCTGGTCATGTTGGGTTCCTGGTCATGTTGGGTCCCTGGTCATGTTGGGTCCCTGGTCATGTTGGGTCCCTGGTCATGTTGACATACAGGGCAATGAACGCGCAGACACTGTAGCGCAGTCAGCATTATATGACCTCCCAGTTTCATACAGAGGTGTTCCATTCACAGACTATTTTCCTGTAATTTCTAACCACCTTCGCAACCATTGGTAGCAACATTGGTCCAATATGATACACAACAAATTACGTTCTATCAAACCAAGTTCAGGTTTTTGCCCATCTTTTTTTCATTGATGCCGTGGTTGGGAGACTACACTCTCTGTCTTCGCATCAGGCAATCTCGTCTTACTCTTAATTATTTCACGGAGAGGAGCCCTGTTCCAAACTGTGAGAATTGTCAGATTCTAGTTTCGGTTAGTCATATTATGCTGGACTTCCTGGTTTATCATCGAGCACGCAGAATTTACCCCAGACGCCGTCACTGCTCTAACGCCCTGACTTTACCTTCCTTCCTTGCTGACAGGCCCGCCTTTGTGTCAGACTCCCTCGTTGACATTTTGAGAGTAACTGATTTACTACACAAATTTTGATGATACTTCCTCTAGCACTCCTCACAGCCTCTGGTCTGCCACCTTTCCCGCCCCACGGGGCTCGTAGGAAGTAGCTGTCAGTGGTGTTGTGCTCCCCCAGATCCCTTTGTGAGGTCAGGCATAACACCGAGGAACACACTCTCTCCCACCTCGCACCTTAACTTTGTGAGGTCAGGCATAACACCGAGGAACACACTCTCCCACCTCGCACCTCAACTTTGTGAGGTCAGACACAACATCGAGGAACACACTCTCTCCCACCTAGCACCTCAACTTTGTGAGGTCAGACACAACATCGAGGAACACACTCTCTCCCACCTCGCACCTCAACTTTGTGAGGTCAGACACAACATCGAGGAACACACTCTCCCACCTCGCTCCTCAACTTTGTGAGGTCAGACACAACATCGAGGAACACACTCTCCCACCTCGCACCTCAACTTTGTGAGGTCAGACACAACATCGAGGAACACACTCTCCCACCTCGCACCTCAACTTTGTGAGGTCAGACACAACATCGAGGAACACACTCTCCCACCTCGCACCTCAACTTTGTGAGGTCAGACACAACATCGAGGAACACACTCTCTCCCACCTAGCACCTCAACTTTGTGAGGTCAGACACAACATCGAGGAACACACTCTCTCCCACCTCGCACCTCAACTTTGTGAGGTCAGACACAACATCGAGGAACACACTCTCCCACCTCGCTCCTCAACTTTGTGAGGTCAGACACAACATCGAGGAACACACTCTCCCACCTCGCACCTCAACTTTGTGAGGTCAGACACAACATCGAGGAACACACTCTCCCACCTCGCACCTCAACTTTGTGAGGTCAGACACAACATCGAGGAACACACTCTCCCACCTCGCTCCTCAACTTTGTGAGGTCAGACACAACATCGAGGAACACACTCTCCCACCTCGCACCTCAACTTTGTGAGGTCAGACACAACATCGAGGAACACACTCTCCCACCTAGCACCTCAACTTTACCCACTATGAAGCACCCATCTAATGTATCTTAATAATGACAATAATAATTCTTATTTCTATAAAGTTTCATAGTATAATTAAGACAGGAATAGCTGATATTTTTGTCACTCTTTACAAAGAGCTTCTGGTTATGCAGAGCAGCCAGTGTCTTAACTTATAACTACAGGCATTTATGAGATTAAGTTATTTCTTTGAATGCTAAAGTTAACGAGCTCTAACATTAACTTCAGTAGTCTGGATTATTTTTGTAATACAGTTTGTATTAATATTTGTAGCAATTATGACTTACGAACATAAATTGTTGCTCATTTAGCAACGAACTTGTCTTATACACTGAGTGTCCATGGTTCAGTTCCCAGCATGACCAGAAATAATACGCACATTTCCATACACGTTCTGTTCCTGTTCACCTAGCACTAAATAGGTACCTGGGAGGTAGTCAACTGTTGTGTGTCACATATTGGGGAATAAGATGCAATTACATTAGAGTTCATGGAAGTCTTGCAGACTTCAGGCAGACCAGCTCCTCCCAGAGAAAACAAAAACAGTGCCACTGGAACAGACTGATCATGGAGAAAATCGCATGATCAGGAATGGACGAAGCTTGTCTCCTAGCGGTGAAGGCATCACATTCAGGAAATTTCCTTTTAGTAGCCCCTAATTCCTCCTTCAGCACTTACTTCGATACTCAAGCCATTAGGATTAGTTTAGTTCGTCGCCTAGCTGCTCCCATACTCACCGAACATAGGAGTATTTGCGGTAGGGCGTCAACTGATCAGTTTGGGTTCCATGGCAGGAAGGCCAGGTAGTCCAGATAGGCCAGGTAGGCCAGACGCAAAGAGGTCAATGTAATCATCAAATGAAGTCTCGCCAGAGCCCATTGCCCAAGAGAATGGGAATCTCGGGTACTAAGGCATTGTGGAAACTAGAAGCATCCAGATGGAGACACAATGCTACCCTAGAAGGATGGTAAGCAGATTGCCTGGGACTACTCCTGTGTGTCTACATCGGCTAACACCTACTTGCAGCACTGTGGAGCTGAAGATGGTGGTGCTGCCAGTTTCAGGGAGACCCAGAAGATCAACAATTACAGTGGGTTGGCACCATTTTATAACTTCAGCTCAACAGGGTCAGAGAACCCTTAGAGCAAGGGGCAAGTGTGCTCTCAGATTCCTTAAAGAGATGGGTGACAAACTCGTCATGGAAACCAAGGACCCCGAACGACCAATTCTAAGGGTCATAAATAGAATCGGACTATTATCTTTAGAAAGAGATGCGTGATGTGATCTTGATTAACTTCTCTTACAATCCCATCTGTAAATGCAGATGGGTTTGTAAAAGAAATGGTGGGATAGTCAGAAAAGATGCAAATGTTAAAGTAGATGTATCACCAGATGGATCTATGAAAAATGAGGTGAATTACAGAACAGACGAGGGAGAAACTGTAGGTGTAATGTTGAGGCATCTGTAGAACGAAAGAAGGAAGTCAATGCAGAACAAAAATAGGAAAATACGAGACTACAGGGGTACTATACCTTCATGTGGATGAGAAATATTATTGTTAAAAGTGGCTGTGAGAAATGTAGGGGAAATGACAGTGTAATGTTTGAGCAATGTGTGATGTGAGTTTTATGCAGGGAATTTGGAGCGTAGAAACTAGATGTGACAGGTGTAAATCAGTGGGTAGAGGAGAAGTTAGATCGAGATTACTAGTTTAATAATTCAGAAAGACAGAAGCAGAAGTGAATGATGATGAAGGTGTATAAATCCTGAGGGAAAAATAGAGGGAGTAGGGGTCGTCTCAGAAAGGAGTTGAAGAAAAGGTGCAGGAAGTTTTAAGTTATCGGAGCTTGAGAACCCAGCAGGTTATTGTGAGTGTGTTTAAGTGGAGTTGAAACAAATGTTTTTAAAATATGATGAACCATCTGAATCAATAGCATAAAATTTTTGAGGGGATTCACCCAAACTAATTAGCCAGACTTGACTCCTAAATGAAGGAGAAATGAATAAGAAAGTTTCAACTGGGCGGCTCCGTTAAAATGTTATGTCTGCAGCCATTATTGTACCTCTAACATTGTGGACAATAATGATAAATGTGGTAAAAATGGAGTCATTAATAATATGATAATGAAGACGACGAAGACGACGAAATAGAGAAGAAGAAAAGGAAGAAGAAGAAGAAGATGAAAAAAGTACAACTAATTAACTAATTACACTTGGTTCACAGTATCTAGCTCACTCACCCATAACCTTAATTAACTTCTGTGGTTTTTTCTGTCTGTGGATGGTGAAGTAGTAGACTGGAAGCCCCGTGATGATGATGATGACCGCCACCATCACTTCCAGTGGTTGACGGACCACTGGAAGCACCGTCAGGAACACAGACACCAGCAAGTATATTATGGGGTAGCCGATCCACACCTGGAAGGGAAGTCAGTGAAATATTTCAGGTTTATTTGTATTTTAGGTTGTGAAAGCTTTAATGAGTAATCTTTATTAATCATATTGATTCTGCAAATCAATATCTTTAATAAGTTATTAAAGATACCCAATAATTTAGTAGTTTTGTTTAAGATACCCAACAAATCAGCGGTTGCTTTATTAAAGTTACTCAACAATTAAGTTGCTGTTTTACTAAAGATACCCAACTTAGGTATGCCAGCGTTGTTTAATTACTGAGTTATTACCTGGTGAAGGCTCATAACCTAACTGATCAACTCAACCTAACCATCGTTAACCTTATACTGTGACCACCGTCAACAAGGGAAGGAGGAAGGAGGAGGATAAAAGTCATAGATAACAGTGAAGGGCTATTGATCCATGGAATTGGAGCTACTCTTCCTATACTTGGATCAAGCCCGAAGACCTCTCACTTCCATAGTAAGTTTGATTATTTTCAGTTTAGCACTTCTCGATGATAATAATAATAATAATAATAATAATAATAATAATAATAATAATAATTCATGGTGAGCCAGACATGTGTTCCACTGACCTTGACGGGTCTGTGACGGTCTGGCTGCTTCATGCGGAGCCAGAAGAATGCTCCAATGGTCCCCAGTTCTAGCAGATTATTGGCGAAGGAGTAATAGTTAATGAGGACTGTCATGTCTGAAGTGACGAACATTACCGAGGTGATGGTAGCCTGAAGGGTACATAGATACATTCATACACATATAAGATAAGATTTCGTTCGGACTTTTAACTCCGGAGGGTTAGCCACCCAGGATATCCAAAGAAAATCAGTGCGTCATCGAGGACTGTCTGTCTTATTTCCATTGTGGTCCTCAATCTTGTCCCCCAGGATGCGACCCACACCAGTCGACTAACACCCAGGTACCTATTTGCTGCTAGGTGAACAGGAAAACAGGTGTAAGGAAACACATCGAAATGCTTCCATCCCGCCGGGAATCGAACCCGGACCTCCGTGTGTGAAGCGAGAACTTTAGCCACCAGGTCACCGGGGCCCCTGACTGTATACATAACACATAAAACTATGCAAAAGTGTATATACATGTAAACTTATGCAAATTCATAGATAGACTCATTGATACATAAAAATGTACATACAGACATGTAAAAATTCTCACACTCGGATAGCTCCGAGACACAGAAACGGAAGTTAGTGTTGCCTCTGCACTTTTTCTCAGACAGCTGTGTCATACCTCTCCATACCCGGGAAGTGTTGTAGTGAGAACTAGTTCACAGTCTTTCTGTAGAAACTATATCTAGTGTGCACTCGGGGCTGAACACACCGGGTTGTGCTATATGCATTTTGCTTATTCACGTCCAGATCCATCTGGTCTGCCGCCATAGGCACCAGCGCTGGCCATCTCTTGTAGTGTGAGTGCAGTGACCAGCACTGGCCATCTCTTGTAGTGGGAGTGCAGTGACCAGCGCTGGCCATCTCTTGTAGTGTGAGTGCCACCATCTTGTGCCACCATCTTGTCTGCACTTTTAGGCAATTAAGAACTAATTACCATGCCCTTTCATATCTAAATAATGTCAATACTGTCATGTGTTGATAGGAAAAGCATTTGTAGTTGATGTGTGAAATATTGTCGTGTAATATTTTAATTTTCTTGAGAGGTGTACATACCTTAACCCCCTGGCACGATCACAGTGTCTTGTGCACTATTGTACAAAATATTGCGATGTTGTAATAAATTTGTAATGTGGAGTGTTTGTAGTTTAGTGAAGGTCAACTAAAATAGTGTCAATGTTTAAGTGCTCGGGAACTGAACGGCAGATGCACATCCAATCGGACACGTATTAGACGTGAAGACTGGGAGAACTCTGTGGGTCAGCATCACTTGTCTGGTGTCGAGAGGGCAGTTGTTGGAGCAAGGTATCATGTGTTTGTTAAAGTAGGGGGGTGGTATTTTGGGAAAGTTTTAGCCCATAAGTTGTTTGAGGAAATATTTCGTTTGTAATCTTAGTTTGGTCACAGCACTGTGCAAGGCCTCTGTGATTAGTGGACGTGTAGAAATGGTTACTTTTTTTACCGGAATCCTGGAAACCAGCATGCAATGGCGATCTATTGATGCCATTATTATTTTATTCTCCTGTGGTCTATTGACCCTTATGGGTTAAGCACATGGTTCTGACTGTAACAAAATATGGCCGAACTTTTAGTTCCAGTTTAAGAGCGTATTTTTTTTTTTTTTGTGTTGTGTATGTGTGTCGTGACCTATTATAGTGTATATTTTTATGAACGTTATTTTATCTGTGCTTACCGAAAAATATAGTCTAGATGTTTAGCTATTCTGGTAAAATTTTTCTTTCTGGTCCTATGGTCTTGTATTTTGTTTAATGTTTTAAATGCCCATAGACGAGGCTTTAAACACCTAAGCGCCAGTTTAAATACGTAATTTCAAAAACGTAACTTGCACCTTACCCAACAGTGGCGCTGCTTATTCAGGATCTTCCACATGTTATCACATTTGTGGGAAATAATGTATATTTTCCGAAAATACAGTGTATTTTGTATGTAAATTGATGAAATATATTGTATTTAATAACAATTAATTTGTAAATAAAAAAAGAACCAGCGACGGTGTTAACGTCGCTTGGAAGAGGCCATTGTTTTGAACTGGGCAAGAGAACGTAAGTGAAAATTGGAAGATCTTTCATCGCTCTAGAGGCTAAATTGTGTTTAAAACATCTCAAATAGGAGCCGAAATTGTTGGATTTGCAGTCCTGCAGAATGTGATAATTAGACAACCGGGCAGGACTCCGTAATTAGATGGGAAGAGGATAAAATTACCCCATTTAAGTAATGTCTATATTTATGTTGAAATTCTCGCCAGTATTTTCTTCATATTTTAGGCAGAGGTTTGTGTATGACACACCAAGTAATCTCCAGACTAATTAGTGAGTGTTATTATTATAAATTCTCCTTCAATGTATATTCATTAAATGAATTTATCATACAGTCCACATATTTATATTAATGTTTTACCAAAATTCCTGGTGATGTATACTTCATTTGAAATTAATATAGGTCCAGAGTGACTTGTGGATATTCGAGAGTTGCAGGTATCGAAGGGAGATATTTTTTGCGACCTAATTGTCCTAAAATTCCTACATGTCTCTGTAACCTTGATAAAGAATAATTTCAATTACTGGTAAGTACCTTATCAGGTTCATACAGGTAATTTTAATTTTCCACAACATTTGTCACTTATGCTTGATTAGTTTTCAGAGGCACCAGATACCTCTGATGTATTTCCTGAATTGACCTTGAAATTCAAAAGACAACAACTGACCAAGGCTCTGTATTTAGTCAGTCTTTTATCTTGTTTAATCCCATATGTACAAAGTTCTTTTCTATCTACTTCTTCAGAGACCATACACAAATAACCCGCACATAGAAGAGAGGAGCTTACGACGACGTTTCGGTCCGACTTGGACCATTTACAAAGTCACACTTTGTAAATGGTCCAAGTCGGACCGAAACGTCGTCGTAAGCTCCTCTCTTCTATGTACGAGTTATTTGTGTATCGTCCCAGGCACGGTATTGTGCCTTTTTTTGTTATCTACAGAGACTAAATTGTGATTATAAGAACACAACTTTTGATGGAAGATTGTTCCAGTGTTCTCTAATTTAAAAAAAATATTCAATGCTATTATGTTCAGATGTGCTTTAAGCTTTATTTCATAACGTTTGATTCTTAAAGAAAAAAGCTTTCTTGCAATTCTCTACACATGTTTTTTGGGCTAGTACCCATTTATGCAAGTTAAGGACCAACACTTTGCAACACATACCATCATTTATGCAGGTTAAGGACCAACACTTTGCAACACATACCATCATTTATGCAGGTTAATGACCAACACTTTGCAACACATACCATCATTTATGCAGGTTAATGACCAACACTTTGCAACACATACCATCATTTATGCAGGTTAATGACCAACACTTTGCAACACATACCATCATTTATGCAGGTTAATGACCAACACTTTGCAACACATACCATCATTTATGCAGGTTAGGGACCAACACTTTGCAACACATACCATCATTTATGCAGGTTAAGGACCAACACTTTGCAACACATACCATCATTTATACAGGTTAAGGACAAACACTTTGCAACACATACCATCATTTATGCAGGTTAAGGACCAACACTTTGCAACACATACCATCATTTATGCAGGTTAAGGACCAACACTTTGCAACACATACCATCATTTATGCATGTTAAGGACAAACACTTTGCAGCACATACCATCATTTATGCAGGTTAAGGACCAACACTTTGCAACACATACCATCATTTATGCAGGTTAATGACCAACACTTTGCAACACATACCATCACTGCAAGAATCGATACTTTATTTTACCTCCGGCGACTTTCTTTATAATGGTTTTAATCTTGAAAATGTATCTTCAGTCCATCTACAGTGGAACCTCAAATGTCGAACTTAATCCATTCCAGGAGTTAGTTCTAAATTCGAAAAGTCTGAAAAGCGAAGCAATATTTCTCATAAGAAATAATGGTAATATAATAAATCTGTTCCAGAAACCCAAAAATATTCACAAAAAAAAATTTTTTATAGAGATTAATTATAGTCTTACATACACACAACAAATATAGTGTTCAATTGTGTATTAATAAATTTAAATAAACATATACAATAACATTTTACTTACCTTTATTGAAGATTAGTGATGGCATCTGGAAGATAGGGAGGAGGAGAGAGGGAGTTGGGGTTAGTGTTTGGAAGGAGAATCCCCCTCCATGAAGACTTCAGGTAAAGCTCTCTCTGGGGTTACTTCCCTTCTCTGTCTTTTAATGCCACAAGGACCAGCTTGAGAGTCACTGGACCCCTGTCTCACAAAATAACTGTCCACAGTCCTCTGTTTCTGGTGCCTCTTTAAGATTTCCCTAAAATGGGACATTGTTCTGTCATTGAACTTGATGCAAAGATGGCTTATTTCAGCTTGATCAGGGTGGTACTTCTCCACAAACATTTGGACATCCTTCCACTTCTGTATTATTTCCTTCACATCTATGGTGTTTCTCACTTTCTTTACCACAGGGGTACCACTAGCAAGTTTCAGTGTTCCCATTGTAGCTTATTTCACAATCCCACAAGCACTAAACACAATGAAATAATCGTAAAATGATTGAATGAAAGCATAGGTTATTGTTCACTCAAGCATCAACAAAACCAGACTGGCTTACAGCACCTGCATGGGGACGTGGACAGAGCGGGCTGCCCGACAGGTCTGGTACTGGGCGGTTTGAAAATAGGGGCAAGTTTGATAACAGGGACAAAGGGTTCTATTTTCGAAGAGTTCGATAAGCGATACGTTCGAAATTTGAGGTTCCACTGTATTTCTTCTTTTTTGCTCACTGTTACCTCCACTGCCTTGTGTGAGAAGTTTTATTCTGTCAAATCAGGAGACTGGATCTATCTTGCCCCATTCTTGGGCATGGCATGGAGGCAGAACTCTTTCTCCTCCACCAGGCTCTTTTCTTCATATTCTTGTATTTGTCTCTTAGTAAAAAAATGTTGCTTTCATCCTCTGTGCTAACTCTCAATCCTCTCTGACTTTTCCCACTTTTAAATCTCTCTGCCTCTCTGCTTCTTAATCATCAGTACCAAACCTCCCACTTTGTTTATCTCTATTCCAGACTAGTTCATCTCATTGCAATAGGTTCTGGCTTATATAGGCATAAAATTAAATTAAAATTAAAGAAGAAATGGCTTTACTAACTCTAACTTTTAGCATGCCACTGGACTAGGACCAATCAACACAGGTGCTATTTTTTCTTCATTGATGGTCCCTCTGGGGTTTACCCCAGCCCATATGCATGACACTGAAACCAGGTGTTGTATATGGCGATGACTTACCGCTCACATCGATCAATTTAGGGTGGTTACCCATCCTTTCCTACCATTGGTATCTATGGAAATTTATTTGGTCCCCCCAAAATTTCACAGATGGGTTCATAGTACATAAGCTTTAGGAGCCCTTAACATACACCCAAACAAACACTAGTTGGCAGAGGCAGTGAGACTGTACATACCAATTGATAGATTTACCCTATAAGGAAGGCATATACTATA
Organism: Cherax quadricarinatus; assembly: GCF_038502225.1. Classification (NCBI taxonomy): domain Eukaryota; kingdom Metazoa; phylum Arthropoda; class Malacostraca; order Decapoda; family Parastacidae; genus Cherax; species Cherax quadricarinatus. The sequence continues at coordinate 48,638 of NW_027196792.1, forward strand.
AGTAAGATTATACTATTAGTAACTAATATTAGAATTAGTGAGGCAACTGTAGATATTAATAATATAACCTTAGACTTTAATATAATAAAATATTAGGTTATATTAAATAAGGTGAACTAGCAACTCCATGCTTGAATGGAGGTACAGGTTCAGGAACTTCAAACGCTCCCAATAATTGAGGTTCTTTATCTCCGTTAAGCCATGAAGGTTCTCTGTTCATTTTCTAGGTCGGCAATTTCACCTGCCATGAAAGGTGCAGCAATATTCCGGCCTAGATAGAATAAGCGACCTGAAGAGTGTCATCCTGGGCTTGGCATCCTTAGCTTTGAAGGTTCTCATTATCCATCCTGTCATTTTTCTAGCAGATGCAATTGATACAAAGTTATAGTCCTTGAAGGTGAGATCCTCCGACATGATCACTCCCAGGTCTTTCACGTTAGTTTTTCGCTCTATTTTGTGGCTGGAATTTGTTTTATACTCTAATGAAGTTTTAACATCGGAGTAATTGAAATTTCTCAAAATTGAACGTCATATTGTTTTCTGCAGCCCATTGAAAGAATTGGTTGATGTCCGCCTGGAACCTTGCAGTGTCTGCACTGTCATGCAGATTCGGGTGTCATCTGCAAAGGAAGACACGGTGCTATGGCTGACATCCTTGTCTATGTCAGGTAAGAGGATGAGAAACAAGATGGGAGCGAGTACTGTGCCTTGCGGAAAAGAGCAGCTCACTGTAGCCGCCTCAGACTTTTCTCTGTTGACTTCTACTCATTGTGTTCTATTTGTGAGGAAATTATAGACCATCTACCAACTTTTCCTGTTATTCCTTTAGCACGCATTTTGTGCACTATTACACCATGGTCACACTTGTCGGAGACTTTTGCAAAGTCTGTGTATATTACATCTGCATTCTTTTTGTCTTCCAGTGCATCTAGGACCTTGTCATAGTGATCCAGTAGTTGGGACAGACAGGAGCGACCTGCTCTAAACTCAAGCTGCCCTGGGTTGTGTAATTGATGTGTATCTTGATGTGTGGCGATCTTGCATCTCAGGACCCTTTCAAAGATTTTTATGATATGGGATGTTAGTGCTATCGGTCTGTAGTTCTTTGCTGTTGATTTACTGCCCCCTTTGTGGAGTGGGGCTATGTCTGTTATTTTTAGTAACTGTGGGACGAACCCAGTGTCCATGCTCCCTTTCCATAGGATGTTAAAAGCACGTGATAGGGGTTTCTTGCAGTTCTTGATGAACACGGAGTTCCATGAGTCTGGCCCTTGGGCATAGTGAATGGGCATGTCATTTATCGCCTTTTCGAAGTCATTTGGCGTCAGGATAACATCAGACAGGCTTGTGTTAACCAAATTCTGTGGCTTTCTCATAAAAAAATAATTTAGATCTTCGACTCTCAGTTTGTTAAGCGGCTTGCTAAAAACTGAGTCATACTGGGACTTGAGTAGCTCACTCATTTCCTTGCTGTCATCTGTGTAGGACCCATCTTGTTTAAGTAGGGGGCTAAATACTGGATGTTGTTCTCGACTTAGATTTGGCATAAGAAAAGAAATAATTTGGGTTTCTTTCGATTTCATTTATGGCTTTTAGTTCTTCCCGCGATTCCTGACTCCTATAAGATTCCTTTAGCCTAAGTTCGATGTTTGCTATTTCTCTGACCAGTGACTCCCTACGCATTTCAGACATATTGGCCTCTTTCAGCCGCTCTGTTATTCTTTTCCGTCGCCTTTAAAGGGAGCGCCTGTCTCTTTAAATTTTACATCTACTCCTCCTTTTTCTTAAAGGAATAAGCGTTGAGCATACATCGAGTGCCACAGAGTTAATCTGTTCTAGGCATAAGTTGGGGGTCTGTCTTGCTTAGTCTATCTTCCCAGCTTACATCGTTTGGGACTTGGTTTACTTGGTCCCACTTTATGTTCTTGTTATTGAGGTTGAATTTGGTAAAGGCTACCTCGTGAGTGATCTCATTTTGTCGGTCTGGAGCTCCGCGCATACATGTCTGAACCTCGATTATGTTGTGAATGAGTATATTGTTTTTGATATGGTGACATTTCGTATCAGATCATCATTGTTAGTGAAGATGAGGTCTAGTGTATTCTCCAGTCTAGTAGGTTCTATTATTTGCTGGTTTAAGTTGAATTTTGTGCAGAGATTTCAAAGCTTGCGTGTGTGTGAGTCCTCGTCTGAGCTGCCTCCTGGCGTTATCACTGCAACATTATTTGCTGTATTCCTCCATTTTAGGTTCCTTAAGTTGAAATTCCCCATGCGCAAAATGTTGGGGCAGGAGCTGGAAGATTTTCCAGACAGTGGTCAATTTTCAACAGCTGTTCCTGGAATTCTTGGGACGTTGCATCCGGAGGCTTGTAGACTACCACAATGACTAGATTTTGGTTCTCGATCTTTACTGCTAAAACTTCAACTACATCATTTGAAGCATTAAGCAGTTCTGTGCAAATAAGTGACTCTGCGATATACAGGCCAACCCCCCTCCTGTTTTTGCCTGTTCACTCTGTCGCATCTGTATAGGTTGTAACCTGGGATCCATATTTCGTTGTCCAAGTGATCCTTTATATGGGTCTCTGTGAGAGCCACGAACATTGCATTTGCCTCTGCAAGCAGTCGACGGATGAAAGGTATTTTGTTGTTCGTTACTGGCTTTAGACCCTGTATATTTGCAAAGAAGACTGTCATCGGATTGGTGGTATTGGTGGTACTGGTTTGGAGTGGAGGCCATCGACTGTGATACCACTCCAGAAATGACTGGATTTGGTGTACGATTTCTGCCATTTCCTGCCAGTTGTTTTTCATTCATGGCACTAAAAACCTCTCCCTCTTGAACGGCTGTGGATACCCAGGTTTTTCCATGGTCTGGATGTTTCGTATCGTTTTATTCCCTATAGATGGTGTGCCTGGTAATTTAAGTTATAGAGCTGTCTTTCCTGTACTGAAGAGGGACACATTTCAGGGTGAAAAAGCCTATATGGGCACTGCATTTTCTAGGGTGGTCATAGTTGCACGTCCCATCTGTTTTTCCAGATATCCCATGCCTGCAGATACCAAGTGCATAGTATGTGCACAGGCTTGGTTTCCGTTTGCCTTGGGTTTCTGTAACTGTATTCCCTGTTGGTGCATGTTTACCTGTCTCTTTCCTATCCTCACTAGTACTAACAATGGAGCTCCCACAAGTTGTTTTTGGTAATATATCCTCGCTATTGCTAGTGGAGTCTCCTTGTTTGCTATCTCCTGTGGTATTAATTGTTTGTAATATTGGTTTTATATTGTTCTTGACTACACTTGTTTCCCCACTACAGCTCCTGTCTCCCTCGAGGTCATTTATATGCATTCCCTCATGTGTACATTTACTGACTACCTGGACAGTACCTCCACCCTTACCATTACTGTCTCCCAGGACAGCACCTCCAGCCTCACCATTACTGTCTCCCAGGACAGCACCTCCAGCCTCATCATTATTGTCTACCGGGACAGCACTTCCAACCCCACAGTTACTGTCTACCAGGGCAGCACCTCCAGACTTACAGTTTCTGACTACCTGGCCAGCACCTCCAGTCATACAGTTACTGCTTACCAGGACAGCACCTCCAGCCTCACAGTTACTGTCTACCAGGACAGCACCTCCAGCCTTACAGTTTCTGACTACATGGCCAGCCCCTCCAGTCGTACAGTTACTGTCAGCCAGGACAGCATCCGCACCAAGGGTGATAGCACCATCCAGCCCAGACTTTCTATTTTCCCATCTGTTATAGAATGCTTCCTGGTTTTCTATGAAGGCTGCTTTGATGTTATCCTCTTTTAATACCAATGTGATTTTAGTCCACAGATTGATCTCATTTTGGGCATATCGAAAAACACTTCCCTGATTTAATACTGCTTGTAGATAATTCTTGGATATCTGCACAAGGGGCGTGACACCAATTCCCACAAAAGTTGCATGTAATCCATGTGGAAGCTCGTTTGTTATATTTACTGCAGACTACACAGGATTTTCATAGTAGGGCAGACAGCCAGCACTGTGAACAAAAAGACTGGCCACCAAGAACCAGCTTCTTACCCGGAAAGCATAATGTGAAAACTGTGCCACTAGTTGACCCCAAGAAAATTCTGCTGCCATCACTCCACATCAAATTACGGCTTATGAAAATTTTTGTGAAGGCCTTGAACAAGAATGGAACTGGAGTCAAAGTTTGCTCATATAAGTGAAGGCAAGCTAAAGGCAGGAATCTTTGTTGGCCCTCAGATTCGGGAATTGATGAAGGACAAGCATTTTGATGAAGCATTAGCAGGTGTCGAGGTGAATGTCTGGTTTTCATTCAAGCAGATTGTACACAACTTCCTGGGAAACAGACACTCCCCCGAGTATGAAAAAAATGATCCAAGACCTGATTTCAAGTTTCCAACAACTTGGGTCTAGAATGAGTGTGAAGATGCACTTTTTGCACTCATATCTTGACTATTTTCCCAGTAGCTGTGAGGAATACAGTGAGGAACAAGGAGAGTAGTTCCACCAGGATGTTTGCACCATGGGAACTCGATACCAGGGCAAATGGAATTGAAATGGTCATTGAAACGTAATGGTCTCGATGCACAACACAAGCGAAAATCAAAGTGGTCCTCCTTCCTTTGATACAATATGTAGGCTAATCATTAGGAGCATTTATTTATTTAATAAAATCATATGATTTGATTAATGTTGATTTGGAATTCATATGTTCGTAAAACTAACATGATGTGATTTTCCATGATTGCTTGACTAATTTTAATAAATTAATAATTTATTAAAAATTCACATTTTTTATTATCATTAAATTTATTTTATTAAAAATCCTTACGTGATAGAGTAAAATGGTTTAGATTTTTACAATCAGCAGCTCAAGAATATGTAAGATCGCAACCATGAATAAAAATAAAAATTAAAAACATTCTAAATGCAGACCAATGTTATTTACTGGTTTAAGGTGAATTTGGTACAGATATTTAAAAGCTCGTGTGTGTGTAAGTGTTCATCTGAGCTGCCTCCTGGTGTTGTCTCTGCTACAACATTATTTGTTCTGTTCCTCCATTTTAGGTGCCTTAGGTTGAAGCCCCCAAGAGCAAGATGTTGGGTGCAGGAGCTGGAAGATTTTCCAGACAGTGGTCAATTTTCAAAAGATGTTCCTGGAATTGTTGGGACGTTGCATCCGGAGGCTTGTAGACTACCACAATGACTAGGTTCTCCATCTTTACTGCTAAAACTTCAACTACATCATTTAAGGCATTTAGTAGTTCTGATCATATAAGTGACTCCGCGATATACAGGCCACCCCGACCCCCACCCTTTTTGCCTGTTCACTCTGTCAGATCTGTATAGGTTGTAACCTGGGATCCATATCTCGTTGTCCAAGTGATCCTTTATGTGGGTCTCTGTGAAAACCGCTAATAATGCATTTGCCTCTGCAAGCAGTCCACGGATGAATGGCATTTTGTTGTTCGTTTCTGGCTTTGGACCCTGTATATTTGCAAAGAAGAATGTCCTTGGATTGGTAGTATTGGTGGTATACTTGTCACCTCAATACATTGTTACTCTGAATACTCAGTCTACAAAATACTTGTCACTTTTGTACATTGTTACTCTGGACACTCAACCTACAGAATACTTGTCACGACACTGAAAGAGAAGTAACTCACAACAAAGATGAGGGCAGGGATGGGAGTGTAGTTGTGGATGTGGAGATGGGAGAAGACTCGGGGCAGGTGGCCGCGCCTCGAGCTGACAAACACCACCCTAGCGTTAGCGAAGATGGCACTGTTGGAACAACCACTTGTGGAACACGCCACAAGGAAAGGTATCGTCCATGCCATCACACCCATGGTTAGGTTGCCCAAAACCTGCGGTCAAGAAGGTAATTGTGGATATTTTACATAATTTTTACTGCATGTATTTAAAAATCGGCTTCTGCTAGTTAGATATTTTTGCATCTGGAAAACTTCATAGTATTTCTAATGTACTAATTAAATTAGTTAGGATTAAACATAAAAGAAATAACTCACCTGTACAACATTAAAATCTTTTTCTCAAAGATATGGAATATCAAATATTATTTAGCATATGTTTCTTCAGGATAATTTTTAAGCAACAATTTACCATTTAACTAACAACATCAACTTTCCTCTAACCAGGAAACATTGAAAGTTTGAAGACAGTCGAGAGAGGCTTTCTAAGGTTATCACATTAGAAAAGGTCTGTATAAAATTGACTAGAGGATACCTCAACATGCCAAGCGTTCCATGAACTTCCCCCCCCCCTCCCCCCCTCCCCCCTCCCCCCTGGTTATAATTCATCAGGGTTGAAATTTTCAAATCAGTCGGGTAAGGTATTCTGAAATTATATATTAAAGACTTGGAGGAAGATGGTGTACCAGCGTCACTGTAAAATCGTATGAAAATAGAGTATTTAAATGATCATTAAACTCAAAATTAAGAAAACTCCATAAAACCACAAATTCCCATCATTAGTTTCCATATCTGGGTTTTATACCATTGAATAAAATCTCTATAGTTCTACATGAGAAAATATTTAACGTTTCAAGAAGGTCGAGTCTGATATTTTTTCCAGTACAATCGTTAACTTGGCGTCAAAATTCAACACAAAAATACTTCCCACTAAGATACAGTCTACATTATCTATTACTTTTGTTAATACATAGAACATTTTTTTTCTTGCATAAAACTGACATTAAAATTTATACATTGTGATGTGAATATTATATATTTGTTTTTTTAACACAGTAAAATTTCACATTCACATCCACACAGACTAAATTCGTTGATCATCTTTCTTATCAAATCCATCAGTATTGTATTAAATTAATTAGCAATATATTAAATCCACCAGCTTTATATTAAATCCATCAGTATTATATTAAGAAGAGGCTTTGTTTACTTATTGAATGAACATCAATATGACTAACCATACCACGGGTGGGGTTAGAACTCGCGGTCAGAGAGTCATAAAACTCCAGACCGATGCGTCACCCACTGGGCCAGGTAGCTTCAATAAATTTCATCTAACTAGGTATATTTGTACACCATAAAAAGTTAGCATAGGCAACACTGTGACCACAAATGCAAGTTTTTATACGCGAATCTCCCGCTGGCGTGGCCGTGACGAACTCTAGCTCAGGTCCCCTCAAAGCCATCAACATGATTATTTTACAAAAGGGCTAATTGAGACTAATGCAACCCAATAACAATGTAATCTTATAACAGTAAGTACTTTGTGTGACAGAGGTGACTGTGTTTAATTGGTATCAAAAATTATTCCATTACTGCTTCAGCGTCCTAAAGGAGGACCAAAATAACTCAGCCGTCTTGCAGCATTATTAAAACCCATGATGTACCTTTGCCAGTCAAGTGGACTTGAGAACCTTCTGGCAAAAAAGGCAGTTCTGGTTGTTACAGTCCAAAGAAATGATAAATAAGAGCACTTCGGACAAGACTGTCGTTGTTGGTGATGAAACTGGTGATCAATTTGAAGCTAAAGGAAGAATCAGGCTTCTCCTTGGACATGCTTTTTCGTGAGTTCTTCCTCGACTATCCTGGCAGCCACACACGAAGAAGCAGACATTTGTACATGAACGATGTACAATACCGACAAGTTGAGAAATTTAGACACATGTGCAACATCTGAGTATCTTTCCTATAGATGTTTTGCCAACCAATGGCTTTATCAATACAAATTTTAGGACATAATTGGAAACAGTAGAATTATATACACAAGATGAGGTAATCAGTCCATCAGCCTTGGAGTTGGTGTGAAGAGCACAGACTACGGAGCTCTCCACACCAACTCCAAGGCTGATGGACTTATTACCTCATCTTTGTATACAGTTCAACTGTTTCCAGTTATGTCCTAGAATTTGTATTGATAAAGCCATTGGTTGGCGAAACGTCTACAATAAAGATACCCAGATGTTGCACATGTATTTATATTTCTCAAGCAGACACTTGCTTCTCCATAATATTGCCTACTATTATCGTTACCTCTGGATGCCAGCAGGTATATATACAACAAACAGAAATCATCCTAATAATAGAGGAGTATTCTCAGCATCAAACTGCTTGGTCACCGAATCTTATTCCATTTGCGACCGCGGTTGTGACATCAATGATATGGCGTCTTTCACATGAAGAAAATGCTGAGTGAGTCTTACAGAAGCCACCATAAACTTAAGTGAAGGTTTTCTAACACAAGACGATAATGAAATGATTGAAAAAATTTTGTCAAGGAGTGAAATTTGGCAAATTCCCGAGAAACAAGCAACTATGCTCGATGTTTACTTTTCTCTCGAGCCAAGAAACTGAACGTATTATCAAAAACTGATGACGCTCTGAAATTCCCTATAATTAGGGCACGCTACCAAAGCATAGCCTGCAAATATACGAAGAACCGAAACCAAACCTTTCTTAGCCGGGAAACTGTGGATGGACACTTAATAATGGGAAATACACTCCCGAATCCTGTTGAATCTTAGTATCATTCAGACAGCTGCAGGGAATTGATGGCCTGCCATTGTAGAACATTGTGTTATGCATCACTGCAGGTGCTCAAAATAAAAAAAATTACCTTGCAGTATCGATGCATGTAACTCCATCATTCCTAAAACTATTTGGTTATTTGTGTATCAGTAATAATGCCAGGTACACTGACCACGTCCCACGAATATTTTCTTATTACTGCACTTATTTTATATTCTTCTCATTGGTTCCAGACTTTCAGGAGATCCTATTGTGTCATAATAATTCTCTGACGAAGCAACTTGACGAAACAATGAGTAGGAAAAGTTGTGATGGTGGTGATGCATGTGTAAGTGCTTCTGGAACAGTGGTGGTGGTGATGCATGTGTAAGTGCTGCTGGAACAGTGGTGGTGGAGATGCATGAGTAAGTGCTGCTGGAAGAGTGGTGGTGGTGATGCATGAGTAAGTACTGCTGGAAGAGTGGTGGTGGTGATGCATGAGTAAGTGCTGCTGGAAGAGTGGTGGTCGTGATGCATGAGTAAGTGTTGCTGGAACAGTGGTGGTGGGGACGCATGAGTAAGTGCTGCTGGAAGAGTGGTGGTGGTGATGCATGAGTAAGTACTGCTGGAACAGTGTTATGTTCAAAGTCATAATACGGTGGACACCAGGTTAAAGCCTGCATCGGATAGCGCCAAATCGGATAACGCCTCACTTTGGCGTAAAAAAAATTGACTCGGGTAACACCTAAAAACTCGGTTAGGAGCTTTGGTTCCGAACGTGTCTGCTGGGCGCGGTGAGCGGGCCCGGCCAGTCCCTCAGTCTACCAGGCAGTGTCTGCTGGGCACCGTGAGCGGGCCCGGCCAGTCACCCAGTCTACCAGCCAGTGTCTGCTGGGCGCGGTGAGCGGGCCTGGCCAGTCACCCATTCTACCAGGCAGTGTCTTCTGGGCACCGTGAGCAGGCCCGGCCAGTCACCCAGTCTACCAGGCAGTGTCTGCTGGGCACCGTGAGCGGGCCCGGCCAGTCACCCAGTCTACCAGCCAGTGTTTGCTGGGTGCGGTGAGCGGGCACGGCCAGTCCCCCAGTCTACCAGGCAGTGTCTTCTGGGCACCGTGAGTGGGCCCGGCCAGTCACCCAGTCTACCAGGCAGTGTCTGCTGGGCACCGTGAGTGGGCCCGGCCAGCCACCCAGTCTACCAGACAGTGTCTGCTGGGCAGCGTGAGCGGGCCCTGCCAGTCACCCAGTCTACCAGCCAGTGTCTGTTGGGCGCGGTGAGCGGGCCCGGCCAGTCACCCAGTCTACCAGCCAGTGTCTGCTGGGCACCGTGAACGGGCCTGGCCAGTCACCCAGTCTACCAGCCAGTGTCTGCTGGGCACCATGAGTGGGCCCTGCCAGTCACCCAGTCTACCAGCCAGTGTCTGCTGGGCACCGTGAGCGGGCCCGGCCAGTCACCCAGTCTACCAGTCAGTGTCTGCTGGGCGCAGCGAGCGGGCCTGGCCAGTCACCCAGTCTACCTGCCAGTGCCTGCTGGGCACAGTGTGCGGGCCCAGCCAGTTACCCAGTCTACCAGCCAGTGTCTGCTGGGCACCATGAGCGGGCCCAGCCAGTTACCCAGTCTACCAGCCAGTGTCTGCTGGGCACCATGAGCGGGCCCTGCCAGTCACCCAGTCTATCTGCCAGTGCCTGCTGGGCACAGTGTGCGGGCCCAGCCAGTCATCCAGTCTACCAGCCAGTGTCTGCTGGGCACCGTGAGCGGGCCTGGCCAGTCACCCAGTCTACCAGGCAGTGTCTGCTGGGCACCGTGAGCGGGCCCTGCCAGTCACCCAGTCTACCTGCCAGTGTCTGTTGGGCGTGGTGAGCGGGCCCAGCCAGTCACCCAGTCTACCAGCCAGTGTCTGCTGGGCACAGTGTACGGGCCCAGCCAGTTACCCAGTCTACCAGCCAGTGTCTGCTGGGCACCATAAGCGGGCCCTGCCAGTCACCCAGTCTACCAGCTAGTGTCTGCTGGGCACCGTGAGTGGGCCCGGCCAGTCACCCAGTCTACCAGTCAGTGTCTGCTGGGCGCGGCGAGCGGGACTGGCCAGTCACCCAGTCTACCAGCCAGTGCCTGATGGGCACGGTGAGCGGGCCCGGCCAGTCACCCAGTCTACCAGGCAGTGTCTGTTGGGCACCGTGAGCGGGCCCGACCAGTCACCCAGTCTACCAGCCACTGTCTGCTGGGCACTGTTGCAACCCCTGAATGGGTTACAATGATTATTATGTATATATATAATGTATATTATCTTTTCATATAATTTTATATTGCTTATATTTGCGATAATAGCTAAATCGTAAATATATTGCTTTATATTCTTATTTGACTTATGTTGTTAGGATGTACATAATATGTGCTCAGTTCAAGTCTTGATTGTCAAACTACTGTAATTATCGCTTGTCGCTCGTTATACTGCCGGCTTCTGAGCTGTGCTGTCCACGGGGCTATCACGTGATCGAGGGGGGGGGGGTGTCCTCACCTCTCGTGAAGTATTCAGTCTGCTCTAGACTCGCTTGGTGGTTGGACAGATTGTCTGTCTCATTATTCTTGTTAGTTCTGTAGAACTCTGTTCACAGAACATTGTATAGACTTAGTGATTTTCGACGTTGTACTGAGGTTGTGTGTCGCTTAGACACTCTGGACATCTCAGGTCCTTAGCTATAGCTTCTGACCTAATTTTGTACTGGTTTCTGTGTAATGTCACGGTCGGGTTTTTCCTATGCTGAACTTAGATTCAGTAGTATGGGAGTTTTGTAACTTTTGTGGAGGATCTGCTGATGGTCCCTACTTAGTGTCGTTATATTATCTCCTTGATCCTGATTGTGTCGCAGTCGCTTGTTATATGGCTATTGGGCTTAGCATTTTCTTTGTTCAAGCAGACTGTTCTGGTTGCCAGTCGGTCAAGAAGTTATTTTATTTGAGGACTTTGTCAGTCACTTGCTTAAGTCTAGTCGAGTCGTGAGACATAGTGAACTACTTAGAGCACTTACACGCATACACAAACTTATTTGTACATATTTGTAATATCTTATTAAATGTTAATGTACCAGATGGTACTTAAGAATTATAAATGTGATATGTGCTTTCAGCACAATAATATTGAACTCGAGAGATTAATTTTATTTTGATTGCTGTTTAATTTAATTTGAAAATATACCTCTAGACAACTTAATGATTAATAAATTTATTAAATTTTAATTTCTCTAGTTAGTAGCCTACCAGTTGTAATCCTGAAGCACTATTGAATAATACTGAATTTTAATGGATAATTGGACAAGGATACTGACTACTTGTTACGAAAACCCAGTAACAGGCTGGATGCTAGAAGGGCAGTCCTTTCTAGTATTCACTGGAGATCTCTAAGCTTTTAGAATCGCGTTTTTTGTAACAGGCACCGTGAGCGGGCCTGGCCAGTCACCCAGTCTACCAGCCAGTGTCTGCTGGGCGCGGTGAGCGGGCCCGGCAAGTCACCCAGTCTACCAGCCAGTGTCTGCTGGGCACCGTGAGCGGGCCCGGCCAGTCACCCAGTCTACCACCCAGTGTCTGCTGGGCACCGTGAGCGGGCCCGGCTAGTCACCCAGTCTACCAGCCAGTGTCTGCTAGGCACCGTGAGTGGGCCCGGCCAGTCACCCAGTCTACCAGCCAGTGTCTGCTGGGTGCGGTGAGCGGGCCCGGCCAGTCACCCAGTCTACCAGCCAGTGTCTGCTGGGCGCAGTGAGTGGGCCCAGTCTACCAGCCAGTGTCTGCTGGGCACGGTGAGCGGGCCCGGCCAGTCACTCAGTCTACCAGGCAGTGTCTGCTGGGCACCGTGAGAGGGCCCAGCCTGTCACCCAGTCTACCAGCCAGTGTCTGCTGGGCACCGTGAGCGGGCCCGGCCAGTCACCCAGTCTACCAGGCAGTGTCTGCTGGGCACCGTGAGAGGGCCCAGCCAGTCACCCAGTCTACCAGCCAGTGTCTGCTGGGCAACGTGAGCGGGCCCAGCCAGTCACCCAGTCTACCAGGCAGTGTCTGCTGGGCACCGTGAGCGGGCCCGGCCAGTCACTCAGTCTACCAGGCAGTGTCTGCTGGGCACCGTGAGAGGGCCCGGCCAGTCACCCAGTCTACCAGGCAGTGTCTGCTGGGCACCGTGAGAGGGCCCAACCAGTCACCCAGTCTACCAGCCAGTGTCTGCTGGGCACCGTGAGCGGGCCCAGCCAGTCACCCAGTCTACCAGCCAGTGTCTGCTGGGCACCGTGAGCGGGCCCGGCCAGTCACTCAGTCTACCAGCCAGTGTCTGCTGGGCACCGTGAGAGAGCCCAGCCAGTCACCCAGTCTAACAGCCAGTGTCTGCTGGGCACCCTGAGTGGGCCCAGCCAGTCACCCAGTCTACCAGCCAGTGTCTGCTGGGCACCGTGAGCGGGCCCGGCCAGTCACTCAGTCTACCAGCCAGTGTCTGCTGGGCACCGTGAGCGGGCCCGGCCAGTCACTCAGTCTACCAGCCAGTGTCTGCTGGACACCGTGAGAGAGCCCAGCCAGTCACCCAGTCTAACAGCCAGTGTCTGCTGGGCACCATGAGCGGGCCCAGCCAGTCACCCAGTCTACCAGCCAGTGTCTGCTGGGCACCGTGAGCGGGCCCGGCCAGTCACTCAGTCTACCAGCCAGTGTCTGCTGGGCACCGTGAGAGAGCCCAGCCAGTCACCCAGTCTAACAGCAAGTGTCTGCTGGGCACCGTGAGCGGGCCCGGCCAGTCACCCAGTCTACCAGGCAGTGTCTGCTGGGCACCGTGAGCGGGCCCGGCCAGTCACCCAGTCTACCAGCCAGTGTCTGCTGGACACCGTGAGTGGGCCCGGCCAGTCACCCAGTCTACCAGCCAGTGACTGCTGGGCACCGTGAGCGGGCCCGGCCAGTCACCCAGTCTACCAACCAGTGTCTGCTGGGCGCGGTGAGCGGGCCCGGCCAGTCACCCAGTCTACCAGCCAGTGTTTGCTGGGCACCGTGAGCGGGCCCGGCCAGTCACCCAGTCTACCAGCCAGTGTCTGCTGGGCACCGTTAGCGGGCCCGGCCAGTCACCCAGTCTACCAGCCAGTGTCTGCTGGGCACCGAGAGAGGGCCCAGCCAGTCACCCAGTCTACCAGCCAGTGTCTGCTGGGCACAGTGAGTGTGCCCGGCCAGTCACCAAGTCTACCAGCCAGTGTCTGCTGGGCACCGTGAGCGGGCCCGGCCAGTCACCCAGTCTAGCAGCCAGTGTCTGCTGGGCACCGTGAGCGGGCCCAGCCAGTCACCCAGTCTAGCAGCCAGTGTCTGCTGGGCACCGTGAGCGGGCCCGGCCAGTCACCCAGTCTACCAACCAGTGTCTGCTGGGCGCGGTGAGCGGGCCCGGCCAGTCACCCAGTCTACCAGCCAGTGTTTGCTGGGCACCGTGAGCGGGCCCGGCCAGTCACCCAGTCTACCAGCCAGTGTCTGCTGGGCACCGTTAGCGGGCCCGGCCAGTCACCCAGTCTACCAGCCAGTGTCTGCTGGGCACCGAGAGAGGGCCCAGCCAGTCACCCAGTCTACCAGCCAGTGTCTGCTGGGCACAGTGAGTGTGCCCGGCCAGTCACCCAGTCTAGCAGCCAGTGTCTGCTGGGCACCGTGAGTGGGCCCAGCCAGTCACCCAGTCTAGCAGCCAGTGTGCCAATGTTTACAAAGGCAGTGATGACGATTCCGCGTGTACTTGCGATATATTTTGTATTATTCCATTGATTTTAGTGCTTGTAACTGCTAAATAAGCCACCGAGAAAGCTTCCTGTGCCAGTCCCATGATAAAAAATGTGAGAAATGCATAATTTAAGAAAAAGTTTGTAGAAAAATACAAAAGTTGTGGTGGTATAGGGTGGTACTGATTGTGGTAGAGGGTGGCAGTGATAGTGGTAGAGGGTGGTACTGATTATGGTAGAGGGTGGCAGTGATAGTGGTAGAGGGTTGTAGTGATGGTGGTAGAGGGTGGTAGTGTTGGTGGTACAGGGTGGTAATGTTGGTGGTGGAGGGTGGTAGTGATGGTGGTAGAGGGTGGTAGTGATGGTGGTAGAGGGTGGTAATGATGGTGGTAGAGGGTGGTAATGTTGGTGGTATAGGGTGGTAGTGATGGTGGTAGAGGGTGGTAGTGTTGGTGGTAGAGGGTGGTAGTGATGGTGGTAGAGGGTGGTAATGTTGGTGGTAGAGGGTGGTAGTGATGGTGGTAGAGGGTGGTAGTGATGGTGGTAGAGGGTGGTAATGTTGGTGGTATAGGGTGGTAGTGATGGTGGTAGAGGGTGGTAGTGTTGGTGGTAGAGGGTGGTAGTGTTGGTGGTAGAGGGTGGTAGTGTTGGTGGTAGAGGGTGGTAGTGATGGTGGTAGAGGGTGGTAGTGTTGGTGGTAGAGGGTGGTAGTGATGGTGGAAGAGGGTGGTAGTGTTGGTGGTAGAGGGTGGTAGTGTTGGTGGTAGAGGGTGGTAGTGTTGGTGGTAGAGGGTGGTAGTGATGGTGGTAGAGAGTGGTAGTGATGGTGGTAGAGGGTGGTAGTGTTGGTGGTAGAGGGTGGTAGTGTTGGTGGTAGAGGGTGGTAGTGTTGGTGGTAGAGGGTGGTAGTGTTGGTGGTAGAGGGTGGTAGTGATGGTGGTAGAGGATGGTAGTGATGGTGGTAGAGGGTGGTAGTGTTGGTGGTAGAGGGTGGTGGTGTTGGTGGTAGTGGGTGGTAGTGTTGGTGGTAGAGAGTGGTAGTGTTGGTGGTAGAGGGTGGTAGTGATGGTGGTAGTGTTGGTGGTAGAGGGTGGTAGTGATGGTGGTATAGGGTGGTAGTGATGGTTGTAGAGGGTGGTAGTGTTGGTGGTAGAGGGTGGTAGTGATGGTGGTATAGGGTGGTAGTGATGGTGGTAGAGGGTGGTAGTGATGGTGGTATAGGGTGGTAGTGATGGTGGTAGAGGGTGGTAGTGTTGGTGGTAGAGGGTGGTAGTGATGGTGGTAGAGGGTGGTAGTGTTGGTGGTAGAGGGTGGTAGTGATGGTGGTAGAGGGTGGTAGTGATGGTGGTATAGGGTGGTAGTGATGGTTGTAGAGGGTGGTAGTGTTGGTGGTAGAGGGTGGTAGTGATGGTGGTATAGGGTGGTAGTAATGGTGGTAGAGGGTGGTAGTGATGGTGGTATAGGGTGGTAGTGATGGCGGTATAGGGTGGTAGTGATAGTGGTAGAGGGTGGTAGTGTTGGTGGTAGAGGGTGGTAGTGATGGTGGTATAGGGTGGTAGTGATGGTGGTATAGGGTGGTAGTGTTGGTGGTAGATGGTGGTAGTGATGGTGGTAGAGGGTGGTAGTGTTGGTGGTAGAGGGTGGTAGTGATGGTGGTATAGGGTGGTAGTGAGGTGGTAGAGGGTGGTAGTGATGGTGGTATAGGGTGGTAGTGATGGTGGTAGAGGGTGGTAGTGTTGGTGGTAGAGGGTGGTAGTGATGGTGGTAGAGGGTGGTAGTGTTGGTGGTAGAGGGTGGTAGTGTTGGTGGTATAGGGTGGTAGTGATGGTGGTATAGGGTGGTAGTGATGGTGGTAGAGGGTGGTAGTGTTGGTGGTAGAGGGTGGTAGTGATGGTGGTAGAGGGTGGTAGTGTTGGTGGTAGAGGGTGGTAGTGATGGTCGTAGAGGGTGGTAGTGATGGTGGTAGAGGGTGGTAGTGATGGTGGTAGAGGGTGGTAGTGATGGTGGTAGAGGGTGTTAGTGATGGTGGTAGAGGGTGGTAGTGATGGTGGTAGAGGGTGTTAGTGATGGTGGTAGAGGGTGGTAGTGATGGTGGTAGAGGGTGGTAGTGATGGTGGTAGAGGGTGGTAGTGATGGTGGTAGAGGGTGTTAGTGATGGTGGTAGAGGGTGGTAGTGATGGTGGTAGAGGGTGGTAGTGTTGGTGGTAGAGGGTGGTAGTGTTGGTGATAGAGGGTGGTAGTGATGGTGGTAAAGGGTGGTAGTGATGGTGGTAGAGGGTGGTAGTGATGGTGGTAGAGGGTGGTAGTGATGGTGGTAGAGGGTGGTAGTGATGGTGGTAGAGGGTGGTAGTGATGGTGGTAGAGGGTGGTAGTGTTGGTGGTAGAGGGTGGTAGTGTTGGTGGTAGAGGGTGGTAGTGATGGTGGTAGAGGGTGGTAGTGATGGTGGTAGAGGGTGGTAGTGATGGTGGTAGAGGGTGGTAGTGATGGTGGTAGAGGGTGGTAGTGTTGGTGGTAGAGGGTGGTAGTGATGGTGGAAGAGGGTGGTAGTGTTGGTGGTAGAGGGTGGTAGTGATGGTGGTAGAGGGTGGTAGTGATGGTGGTAGAGGGTGGTAGTGATGGTGGTAGAGGGTGGTAGTGATGGTGGTAGAGGGTGGTAGTGATGGTGGTAGAGGGTGGTAGTGGTTGTGATGGTAGTATGGTATTATAAGGCATGGTGAGGCTGCCAGTTCTGACAAAAAAGTGGCTGAAAATATGTGCAGGACTTTAAAGGGTACATAGAGGCTGAAAAATTAAAACCCCAACAAGTGTTCAATTGTGAGGAAACAAACCTGTTTAGGAAGAAAGTGCCAAACAGGACCTACATCACTCAGGAGGAAAAGGCACTCCCAGGACACATGCCAGAAAAGAACTTGTTACCCGATGTCTTTATGGAAGGGGATTCCCCTTCCAAACAACAGAACACCTTCCTCCTCTGTCTTCCTCCTGTCTCATCAATCATCAAGTCCACAATAAAGGTCATTGTGATGTTATTATTGTTTTATTCATCATGTAACATTGTTTTCTGTGCAGGGAAATGTATATTGATGTAAAAAAATTATCTTGTTTAATACTTCTGGGTATATGAAACGGATTAATTGGATTTCCATTATTTCTTATATGGAAAATTAATTCAGCTAAATCGGTTAAAGGCGTTAACCGAGGGTCCACTGTATTTGTTTTTTGTGATATTTTTAGTATTTCCAAAAATTAATTTTATTTTGTATGGATCTTATATTCATAAAACAAAGTCAAAGTACAGGAGGGGCCCCGATTATACGGCGGGTTAGCTTTCAGGCCACCACAGTAAAGTTAAAATTGCCGTAAAGTGAAACACCTTTTTCCCATATAAATTCCTGATCATATAGTAACATATAATAGCTGATCAATAGAATTAGGCCTAAAAAACAATAAAAAATTATAATGCATATATAGTACACTCATTATTTATCTTAAAGTAATTACAGCCTTAATTATTAGTGAATAGTGAGTAATATTTAGTGTATTAGGTCACAAGAACATGGCACATCTTCATCCTCTGACTCTTTAACTAATTTTATATATTTTAATGTCAGCAATAAGGCTATCATGACATTTCTTCTTATCAAAACTAGATTATATGCCATCATATATAAAATATACGTAACAACATGAAAACACTTGAAACTTGGAAAGTTTTTAGATGGAACTGAGAGAGTTGCAGAGCTCAGGGCAACACACCTAAGTTCACTTATTATTATTAATACTGTTATGAAACAGCATGGGGAGGGTGCTCCATAGATGTGTATATGGTGTCAGTGTTTCAGATGGTTGAACGGATGGACACGTATTAATACCTGTCCACTGGCCGTTGATAAGTGTCCAACTACCATCATGTATGTGTTTGTGGAGTGTTTTACCCACAATACACACACCATACATTGTGTACAAGTTGTCCTCACATTGATGCAGTGGCCTGCATAACACCAACACTCCCATGTACATGGGAGTACCTGGGAGAGCAAAGGAATACAAAAGGAGTGTTTCTCTACAGTTACCACCAATAATATCCATAGTTTCTCTGGTAGTAGTGGATTAGAGAGAAGGTCTTATTGTAATGCTTGCTGTAGACTCCTGCGAGCCGCCCAGCTACCCTCACCCCACAATAATGTCAACTTGGTCTAGTATGGTTATCTGTGTTATGTTATAATATGTATCGTGTTTCTTACATAATTTTGAAAAGAAATGTTATAGATGGATTAATGAAGATATCTATAATAACGTAATACTGTACGATATTTATAAAGCCCAATGGAGATTATTATTATTATTATTATTATTATTA
This sequence comes from Cherax quadricarinatus, assembly GCF_038502225.1. Lineage (NCBI taxonomy): Eukaryota > Metazoa > Arthropoda > Malacostraca > Decapoda > Parastacidae > Cherax > Cherax quadricarinatus. Next base: position 67,225 of record NW_027196792.1, read on the forward strand.
TTATTATTATTATTATTATTATTATTATTATTATTATTATTATTATTTTATGTTATTGCGTCTTCAGCACACCTGGAGACCTGGAGTTTACCTGGAGAGGGTTTCGGGGGTCAACGCCCCCGCGGCTCAGTCTGAGACCACACTAGTGAGACACTCTTAATAATGATAATAATAATAATAATAATAATAATAATAATAATAATAATAATAATAATAATAATAATAATAATAATTTTTATTTGAACATGATGCATAGTTGTACAAGGAATTATAGTAATTGGGTGTACATGCCAAAAGCCCCTTGTAAGCACAGCATTATGGGCAGCCTTAAAATTAACTTAAGATTAACTAAGCAATGATAAATTGCTTAGATACTCCCTCTCCTGGTGTAGTTATTTCTACTTTGTAATGATACTAAATAGTGATTTTAATGAACCTGCACGCAAGCACGTGTGTAAGTTTATTTAAGTACAGTTACACGTAAGTACAATTATCAGTACTATCTCAGTGCTACATCAGCCATAGACATACCTACTCACTGAGTTTAATAATTTTTAACTCTGCACTTAAAATAAGAGCCTTACGACACCTCTTTTTATCACAAATACCCTTAGATGTTATTGTAACACAAAAAGAGTATCAAAAAATATGTAATAATTCAAAAACACTTGAAACTCTGGAAATTTTCCAGACAGAATTGAAAGACATTCAGAGTTCACAGAGGATGTATGTAAGATTTCGTTCGGATTTTTAACCCCGGAGGGTTAGCCACCCAGGATAACCCAAGAAAGTCAGTGCGTCATCGAGGACTGTCTAACTTATTTCCATTGGGGTCCTTAATCTTGTCCCCCAGGATGCGACCCACACCAGTCGACTAACACCCAGGTACCTATTTGCTGCTAGGTGAACAGGACAACAGGTGTAAGGAAACGTGTCGAATGTTTCCACCCGCCGGGAATCGAACCCGGGCCCTCCGTGTGTGAAGCGGGAGCTTTAGCCACCAGGCCACCGGGCCACTAAAAGACTGGGCAGGAGATGCAACATTACCCCAATGAAAACCAGGGGTGTTACTAGTACACTGAGAGACAACACAGTCAGTGTCCGGGGCCCAAGACTGTTCAACTGCCTCCCAGCATACATAAGAGGGATTACCAATAGACCCCTGGCTGTCTTCAAGAAGGTACTGGACAGGCACGTAAAGTCAGTATCTGACTTTACGTGCTGTGGTTCATACGTCAGTTTGCATGTGGCTTTGAGTAACAGCCTGGTTGATCAGACCCTGATCCACCACAAGACCTGGTCTCAGACCGAGCCGCAGGGGCGTTGACCCCCGAAACCCTCTCCAGGTAAACTCCAGGGCCGGATTACTGCATAGGCAAACTAGGCATTTGCCTAGGGCCCCGCGCATTTGGGGGCCCCGCGGTCCAAGGGGTTCAGGGGCTCATCCAAGACTGCGCACATGGTACAAGTGCAAAGGGGTTCCTACCTAAAAAGTTCAAGTGTTTGGAGAGTAAAATTTATTTTTAAAAATTAATCAAAACAAAAATAAATAATGAAATAAAATAAAATAAAAATAAATAAACCTAACCATAGATGGCAACACTCAACACGCCTTTGTTTACATCAGAACAGCTGTGTTTTCCCGCTAATGGGTGAGTATGGCAGATTCCTCTCCAATTTTCTGTAGTAATTACACGTTATCTAGTAATACTATGCTGTCTTGAGTTTATTCTCTTTAAAATGCATGATTTAACAAGATAGTTATAATGGCTGTTGGTAAATGGTTTTGGTTATCTTGATGTACTTTCCCTATTAAATTTAATCTAAATAGCCAGAATGTATTTAATTAGACCTTAAACAGGCTCACACCGACCCCCAAGCTGGAAGGGGTCGCTTCGCTTACCCGTAACTCAAAGGGGCCCCGCCAATCTGAATAGCCTAGGGCCCGGAGACTTCTTAATCCGGCCCTGGTTGGGAGCAGTGAGAGAATTGTATTCTCTCACTGAGAATTATATTCAGTCGTCTATTGTGATGTCTATAGCTTTGTTGTTGCTGTGATCATGGACTTTGAGAAGTAGTGTTACTGTTACTCTGTCTTTCATTAGCTCCTACAACAATAACAATGTAAATAAACTGAGAGAAAGAAAATAAAGCAAGGACACAGCCATGAGCTCACGCTGTGATAGTGATTCAGGAGCCATATAAACGAATTTTTGGGTATAATCTGAAACGTCTGTATAAGCGAAGAGCCGAGAAGTGAAGCGCCGTAAACAAGGGCCCTCCTGTATACCAATTTCTGTTATTTCAGATTGTACTTGTGACTACCTTAAGGTGTTATAATATCTAAAATCTCCATTTGACTGATGGCATTATATGCACATTCATTAGTAAAATATATAAGAGGAAGTACTTATATATTTGAGCATAGCAATATGTAACACGGCAGACACATGTGTAGGAAGAATAAAGCTTCCATTGTTAAATTAAGTACAAGACATGTCATCCTTATTAATCGTCTTCCATACTTGCATGTAATTTGCCCAGTAAGCGCATCGGATTCTGTTTTGTAAACCAACACTGGTAAATCTTGAAGTACCGTAGAACAAAACCTCTGAAGCTTCCCTATCTTCTTAACACTCAGTGAAAAGCTTGAAAGTACTCTCACTGACCTCAGGAAGTCACCCATCTCAGGTTGAAAGACTTTACTACTTGACGTAAGTTGCCCATTCAGTGTGACAGAATATGGCAGGGAAACACATCTAGCTTTGTTTACACTATCAAACTATCATAAAAAGTATTATATCAGCAAAATCTAAGTGTGTTCCGCTACTAATACAGAAAAAATACACTCTAAATCATATTTTTATTGGGAGGCAATTTTGCTCTATGTTGGTCTTTATCGAAGCTTGATAAAGCTTTACATAGAGCAAAATGTTGTTGCAATTTAAGGTTTTTCTATGTCATGTGTTTTTCCTTGACAGTGTACCTGTATGTTGATGTATCCAGTTTTGTTTATTAATAAAAAAAAAAACACAAGACTCACCACAGCCACAGCAGCAGAGGAGAGCATCTGGCTGGGTGTGAGCACAGCGAAGTAGGCCATGTTAGTAAGGACATAGATCGCTGTGGCGCTGGTGAGCGAGATAGTGATGGCCCTCGGAACGTTTCTGTTACAAGAAGAATGAAACATAAAGTAGGATGACATTGCATACTGCCGCGAATTGTTACAAAAAAACGTGATATCTATAAACTATAGACATTTCCAGAGAATACTAGAAGGGCTGTCCCTCTAGTATTCAGCCTGTTACTGGGTCTTTGTAACAAGTAGTCAGTATACTGGTCCAGTTATCTGTTAAAATTATGATAAATTTTGATAGCTCTTTAGGATTACAACTGATAGGAAACTAACTAAAGAAATAAAAATTGAGATGTTTATTAACAGAGTAGTCTAGGTGGACAAAATCAAAGTAAATTCTTTATATAACACAGGATATAGGACCCTAAACTTCTCTTGTAATAGTATAATGCTGAAGACACAATTTATATCTTTGTTACTCATCAATTACCATCTGGTACGTTGTCAGAAAATATATAAATAATACTAATATATATATAAATGTGTATGTGAATGTGTGTATGTGCTCAAAGTAGTTCGTTATGTCTCAAGACTCGACTCGACTTAACCAGTGATGGATTACACGTCCTCAAATAACCTAACTCCTTGACCAACCAGGCACTCATAGCATCTTGCTTGAACAGTTAGGTTAGTTAGGTAAGGTTCGTAAGGAAACAGGACAAATGTTTCCTGACGCGGGTCTTAGATGATGACCCGCCTTTGGAGCTTTTGGTCATCTGACCGAGGCCTTCCGCTGGCTTACCGGTCCACCCCTTTAAAAATTATGGTCATTTAAAACCATTGTTTTTTTTTTTTTGTTTTTTTTTTTTTGTTTTTTTTTGCTTGAACAGTACAACGAACATACGCCAACAGCAATAAAATTACAAGCAGCAGCAGCACGGAGTCAGGAACAAGCAGACAAAATAACGACCCTAACTGGGGACCATCAGCAGATCCTCCACAAACGGCATAAAACTCCCTTAATACTGAAACTAGGTTCAGCATAACCAATTCCCCGACTACGACAGTGCCCAGATGCCCATTCAGTATAGGTCAGAAGCAGTAGCGACACACAACCGTAGTGAAACCTCAAAAATCACTAAGTCTAAACTATGCTCTGTGAACAGAGTTACACAGAGGTACGAGAATCATGTTTCGTCTCACCACCGAAATCATATTCTACCAAAACAGAGTCTAATTTTTTTATACTTTATTTAAAAACAGTACATCAGTGCATAATTCCAGAATATAAATAGACATAGAAAGATAACATAAAATTCTGAGAACCAATGGCTCTATAACCTCTCTGAAAAATGGCAATACATAAAGCAAAATCTTACAACAAAACGTCTCAAAACAACTACCAGTAACAGAGTATTAACCTATCATATATAACTTTAAAACAACATTAACATACCCATATTAGGAATGTACTAGAGCCTAACATTTAACAAAGGCTCAAAACAATATTTAAAGAGTAACACAAAAGAAAAACCTGATTTCACAAAAAGAAAAAAAAACAGGCATATGCATACGTGTACACAAACAAAACAGTATAAAAATATTTTAATCTACAAAAATCAAACACACATCACGACCTCATAACCGATAATAAACATAACCAATTACATATACCATTAAAAGCTTATGACTCAAGAATCGGGTCATTACAAGACAGGAACACCTCCAAATACATGACAAAACCTTTGGGGTTGCACCTTCATTCATTACACAAAAGTAACAATGAGTATCAAGGAGCTCTCAAAGCTCCACAACCACACATCCATGACAACCAGGAAACACAATCCATACCAACATTCACCACACTCTCATGCCCCACCAGGAGACGAGCCTACTATTGCCCACTGACTTACACGCAACCTATTTAAATCCCATAAATAAAAAGAACCTTACCCTTCTTACATTCATATTCATTTACAGATTCACGAGGATTTCTAACGTTAACCTCCTATATACTTCCGAAAATACCTGATCCCACCTCTTCCTGTACAGCTATGTACAATTCCTATGGATCCCATCACACATTGGATTACTCCGTCATGATAAAGTTGATATGTTAGCCAAGAAGAGTATCCAGAAGGAGAACGTAGTATATAACTTTGGTATAATTGTGTCTAGCATTAGGAATAATATTAGGAGAGAAGTAAATAATGAAAATGATTGTTATAGGAATGCAGTTAGAAGCCTGAGTAGATCTATAACCCACTATGATAACATGAACGTAGATAAGTATGTTTATGGAGCAACTTGCAATGTGAACAGACTGACTGATGTTGTAGTGGCCAGGCTTAGGCTTGGTTATAAGTACTTCTGGCAGTTTGGGAGACACACAGATGATGATCAAACTAAATGTAAATTATGTGATCAGGCATATGGTCACTCTCTTGAACACTATGTGCTTAATTGTCCACTTTTTGAGGAATACAGAGACAGACAGTATAATAACCTATGTGACATGTCAAGATATCTTATTAATGAAAATAAGATACCAGATATACTAAGCAAATTTCCTAAATTTGCTTGTAACAGATAAGTGAACTATAGATATGTAGATATAAATCCATATGTATTCCTGTTAACCCTTTGGGGCCTAGTTCCTAGGCCTTTTGTGTATCCACATGCTCTCGCGCTACCATCCACAGGATGGATATGGGGTGCACAATAAACTAGCCACTTCGGTGGCAAAATCTAATCTAATCCTGTACAGCTCCAGGTTACGACACATCGTACGATAAACTGTCATCGCAAGAACGCTCCTTCGCACCTCACTAACCCCTTTCCCCCTCATCACCCACGATATGTAGATATAATCCACCATGATGTAATCTAAAGCTCTTATGACTTCCTCTTCTAAACCACCCATGTCAAGACTTAAAGCACGCAGAACCGCCACCCCACTCCCTCCAACCCTCTGTACCAACCCACCTAACCAACCCCTGACGTCTTCTAACCCTTCACAAAAATAAACTACATGGAACACCGTGTCGTCCCCTCCACAAAAACCACACCCCCTCCCTCTACTACTCTCCTAGTTCTTAATATGGCCCCTGACGGCAAGATACCGTGCAAAAAACGATACATAACGTCACGCGCCCTAGGCAATAATTTCAGTTTACTAAATCTATACCAAATGTTTCTCCACGAGTACATGGGGAACAAACCCTCAATAGGGGCAATGCACCTACCCACCAGTAACCTACACAAAACCTGTATTCGAATGTTTCTCCGTTCCCTAACCAACAACAAGGCCCGTAGAACAATTTCACATTCCCTCAATTCAACGCTTCCATACCACTTCTTCAACCTCATATATACCTGTTCTATATTTCCCGCCATCACGCCCACACGCAATATCTCCCACTTAAGAAACACACATTTAGCCCTCCGTCTTAGATCCATCAATCCCAACCCACCCTGGCACACCGGTAACATCATAACCTCTCTTCTTAACCAATCATAACTTGATCCCCACAAAAATTTAAACACCCTTTTCAAAATTCCCGCAATCGCCGTCCCTGTAATCGGGAACACATCCGCAACATTCCAAACCTTACTATACAATAAAACATTTACGACAATCACATGCTGGGCCAAAGTGCAATGCTGGGGCCTCAAAACACCCAGACGTCCCACGATCCTTTCTAACAACCTATCCGAGTTTTCCTCACGTGCCACATCCATGTCATCCTTGTATACAATACCACAAATCTTTAGCGACACCGCACACTTTTTAACAACATTACAACTCACCTTACCCTCCCCTTTCCAAGTGCCCAACTCCATGATCATTGACTTCTCACTGTTTACCTTCATACCCGTGGCACGTTCAAACACTTGCACTACGTCGTCCAATACTTTCATAGACATCCTTTCACGAACCAGAACAGTCGTATCATCTACATAACCTATTAATCCCGGCCAAAGTGTCCCTCCATCAACCCCACCCTAGCCCCGGGTGCTGACGGTACGTTCAACCATTCTATAAAAGGGGTCCTGAAAACACCCAAATAAGATCTGAGACATGGGACACTCCTGCCTGAGACCTCTGCCCATCACAAATTCCCTCCCCATACACCCATTTATTTGTACCCTCATTTTTGCTCCCCTATACAGCATATTTACCCAATCAACTATTTCTTACCCATAACCTTGTCTCCTAAGTATAACCTGCAGTGCACGCCTTTACTCTATCAAAGGCTGCCTGCCAGTCCAAAGCCTGTAAAGCCGCCCCCTCCCCCCCCTCCTTTTGACTCCACAAAACTTCTCAGAATCCGTGTCCTTCAATCATCGACCTTCCGGGCAGCCCAAACTGCGATTTCGAAACGACCCTCCTCACTACACATTTAACCCTATTACCTAAAATTTTTGCAAAAACCTTATAGTCCGCACATAGCAATGATATTGCTCGATACTCCCGAAGGGTGGGCTGCCCCTTACCTTTCGGGACCAACACCACAACTGCTGTAGTCTGCTTATCTCCCAACTTACCCTTCTCCTTTATACAAATTTTTTAATAACCTAACCATAAAATTTCCTATCAACGCCCAATGCTATAAATAAAATTCCACCGGTAGACCATCAATACCCGGGGCTTTTCCCTCCCTCATGCCCTGTAAAGTAATCTCTATTTCCTCTGCAGTAATAACCCCACCCAAAGCCGTCCTATCACTATTACCTAAATTGCACGTTGCATATGTACACACCCTGTCTAACTCCACATCATCCACACCCCCACTTGTCCAGTACTTTTCATACCACATATCCGCATATGCACTCATACCCTTCGTATTTCTTATCTCCTGCCCTGCTCTATAGATCCTCATCGTCTCATTTACCTCTAATCTCGGTATAGCCGTCAGCGCCTGCCTTTGCTTTTGATGTCACAACACACACGCTGATGGCTTGTCCCCACACAAAACTTCTTCTAACCCTGCTTGCACTCTTACCGCTTGAAACCGATCATTTTGCAACGTTCGCAATCTCTTTTTTGCGTCATCTATTTCGTCCATGGGAAAAACATCACCAATCATCCCCTGCCCATAACAACCTCTTAATCGATCCTCTAAATAATTCACAAGCCCATATTTTAAATTGTTTATACGTTTACCCTCCCTCACATAATACTTTCTTATCCTTTCTTTGGCCACATAATCCCACCATGTTACAATGTCATCCACCTCCTGAGCTTCCTTATAAAGCTCTTTCCATATTATTATTATTATAATCAAGGGGGAAGGGCTAAACCCGGAGGATTATACAGCGCCTGGGGGGGGGATATGGAAGGCATTCAGGCTTTATTCGGGGAACTGGAACACAGATCCAATTCCCTAAATCAAGAGCCCCTCACCAACATCAAGGAACCTTCCTTGAGGGGAGCTCTTTCCATAGAATAGAAAAATCCTCCAAACCTTCTTCATCACTCAACACATTAATGTTCAATTTCCAATAAGTCCTATATATTTCCACCAGCTCCTCCCACCCTACTTCCACCAGTACTGCGCTATGATCTGACACAGCCGCCTCAACGGTATTAAAAGATTTCACAACAACCCCGTGAGAAAGATACACTATCTAACCTCGCTGCATATCCCCTCCTAACAAAAGTATGTTCTGTTTCCCACACCCCTTCCCTAATGCATCACATAACCTAACGTCCCTCATCAAATCCCTGAGTTACAGACATATGTCCTGCCCCTTTTGGTTCTACGTCAGCCGCCCTAATAACGCAGTTCCAGTCACCCCCCACTATTGCTACTTCCGGAAGTGCACGCAAAAAATAGACAAGATCCTCGCACACAAAACCCTTCCTTACCTGCATGCTATTCTCCGCAGGCGCATACATACACGCTTACCCATCCATGACCCATCCACACACAACACTTTCCTCCCTCCCCCCTCACTACTCTGCAAAACAAACGGGCTCGTCTTTATTAAAATACCCACACCACCTTTTAAACGGGTAGTTGGCAGGTCATTACTTGATAACCTGCTACCTCTAACACCTTACCCTCCTTGAAATTATGTTCCTGGAGGAACACAACATCCACTCTATATTTATTAAGAAACATACACAACCATTCTCTCTTTATTCTGCTACATAAGCCATTAACATTGACAGTCATACACCCAAGACCTTTTAAATTTTCCACCCTTGCCTCTTCTCCTCACTCATTTCACCACTAGAATTAGTATTTCTGTATGTTATCTTCACAATACCGTCTTTCCCCCCTCCCTTCTTCCGATGTCTCTTATCATGACCTCCCCCATCGCCACCTCTTCCCTCTCCTACCACCCCAGTCTGCTTTCCAGGCCTCTGCGCTGGCGTCAGTACATCATCTGAGTCTGACGTAGCTGCTCGTTTCCTTGTTACAATCATGTCCCCCATATCATGGTCTGGGGAAGCCTCACGGTGAACCTCAACATCCACCTTACAATGATTTATTAATCCCACTGACGTCCCCGTCACATCATCATTCCCCAAAGTCTCATATCGTTGACAAGCTGGAAGCGATAACTCTCCAGCTACTTCTTGCTCAGATGTAACTCCCTCCTCAGGCAGTGACAAGGTCTTCAAAACTTCCTCCAATTCTTCCTCTATGTCCAAGACTTCCTCCCATGGTACCATCCTTGCAGAAGTCACTGGAGGAGATTCCGGGGCAGGGAACTGAGGGGGGGGGGAAAATCACCCCCAGTCCTGAAAGCTTGCTCCACCATCTCATTCCACAAACGACCACGCCCTCCCTCAGGTGATTGATCCTCACCTGCCACCCGTAAGACAGGGGCTATGTCTTCTACCACAGGTTCAGGCATGCGTCTTTTCTTCTCACATGCTGCAGCTATGTGGTCATACTCACCACATAGGCGACACGTACGCCTTTGCCCGGGATATAAAACAATGACCTGTGTCCTGAATTCCTGAAGATAAACGTAAGACGGTATGGGATGTCTCAATGTTATTTTAAGGTTAAAAGTACCTTCTGGCAAACCTGCGTAGGCGCCTGCTACCCACATACCATGCTGGGCAAAATGAACTGTCCCATATTTCTCGAAGGCTTTTCTGATATCAGCTTCATCTGCCTCAAAGGGAACGTTACGTAACTTTATCCAGGTATAATGCCTGGATACATCACTCATTCTCACACGTACAGCAGGTGTAACATCAAGGCTCACGTCCTGGAAACGATTAACCAACGATTCATATACCGTTGCAGTGAGCAGTTTCACGAAGATTCTATGCGCTCCATTTAAAGCCACTCCATATAATTCTCCATCTTGAATTCCATACGCCTCTCTGATGATCTTAGGTAAGAGAACCTGCACTGAACTAGGCGAAAGCATCCCCCAGAGAAGCTCAATACCAATAGTATTAATCCGGCGTCTATGACAAACTGCCATGTTGACAGCAGTAATTTTCCTGAGGTGTCAACAGAGGCGCAACAGCACCATCTCACACCACTGCAGCCAGGCAACTGAGGAGCGTTTGTGCAGTAGGTCCAGTCAGCCCGAAAGCAAAAAGGACAATGACAGAGTCTAATTAAGGAGCAAATAGCCAGAGACAAGAAAGAGAGAGAGAGATGTTGGTCGAACCACCACCAGGGGAGGAGAGAGCGATGAAGGCAAGACAAGTTCCAAGCTCAGGTGCGATCATGCGACTGTTCATGTGACTCGCCCAGCTACTCCAGCATGGAGCCGGCAGGTAAACAGGCGAGGTCATAGTTAGCAAGGTAGCTTGCCAGTGTGGGCAGCCACCCAACACGCTCGAATAATGAGCAC
>NW_027196793.1:0-52500 GCF_038502225.1 Cherax quadricarinatus
TGCATCCCAAATTCTCTGCTCCAACTATACATGTTTTATATTTGTTTACAATACTAAACAAACACAGTGAAATATATTTTTTTCGTTAGGTTCAGAATGATTTTGGCGAAATTATTGCATACACAAATTTTCACTTGTCCTATATGGCAAGATGAACGTTGCTATTTAAGCCAAAATTGCAAGATCTGCCTATTCGGCACGACATATATATATATATATATATATATATATATATATATATATATATATATATATATATATATATATATATATATATATATATATATATATATATATATATATATATATATATATGTCGTGCCGAATAGGCAGAATTTGCTATATATATATATATATATATATATATATATATATATATATATATATAAGAAGAATAACGAGGAATGTTTGGAATGCAGCCACTAGTTGGCACAAACGCCGCAACATCCGCTGAGCAGTGTACGTGTTTACCTAACTCTGGAAGCATTTCTCTTCTGTTTTGCTTGCTTTTTGATCGCTTATTTTACCATTTTTTTCTAATCACTGGCCCTAAGAAGGTAAGTGCAAAGGACAGTGCAGTTTGTGGATTTGGTCAGGCAGTACCAGACTTGGCCAGGCAGTAGCAGTGTGAGGGAAAAGTTCAATAGATAGGAGTAGCGAGGGAGTATATAGTAACAACAGTTTCATTGCTGGCTACTTGTTAAGGTAGGGTAAATCAAGCTCCCGCTATTCCCGCCTTTTTTCCCCCACCCCGAAAGTGATAGTTTGACTGCCGGCTGCTTGTTAAGGTAGGGTCAGTCTAGCTCCCACTATCCCTTCCCCTCGTTCTTCCCCCCCCCCAAAAGGTGACGTGTGGGGCTCCGGTCCAAACAGTAATCACTAGACTCACAGCTCCCAGCACTACTGTAAGTACATGCCTGCCTTGTATTCTAGTGGATTTATTGGTTAAAAGCTTCACTTTTGGCCAATAATAAACTTAGTCCTTTCAGTCTAGCTCTAAGTTGACTGTTGTAATAATCACCACATCTTTTAGGTATTGTACTTATCATGGAGAGTGATTTCTTAAGCAGTGGGTAACCTGTCTATCTTTCCAGCTTGGATGACAGAGAGGGTCACCTTCCAATCAATGAGTAGAACTGATGGAGATTGACTAACATCCTGAGACTTCCCCTTTTTGGATTTAATTACCTGTGCACCTGTATGAAATTGCAGGACGTAACCCCTCATAATTGCAGCGGTAAAGAACCTGCTTTCCTGTCATTGGGATAGAATACTCAAGGCTATACTGTGAAGAACTAGCCAGTGGGTTGTAACCAACACCTGCGACCCCCCCCGCATCATCAACAATGGCTACGATTTCAACAACACAGTGTCACCAACACCAGACACCCCTATATATATTAGAGTTGAATTCAGTTATCATTTATATTTTTCATTTTTCATTTCCTTTAATGTAGGATTAATATTTCATATTTAAGTGTTTTATATTTTCTATATAATAAAGTGTTAATGTTTGTTATTATTTATTTTTCTATTCACTAATTTTCCTGAGGAGGAGCGAGCCTTGGTAATACTGTGTGAAGTTGTTACAGGGCTGAGTAAGCCTTCACAAGTGGCGACCTTGCCAAGATCAACTCGACTGAATCAAGATTCAACTCCATCTCGAATCTCCCATTGGAACTTCAATGCCGCATACCACAGACGGTTACCACCAGCCATGAGTAATCATTCTCTATGGTAGGACTACAGTACAGGTATTTAAAAGACTTGGTAATTGTTAGTCTCAATTTATTGTAAGTCAAGTCAAGGCAGGAATACTAGTTAATTCTGTCGTCTATTTTTGTGTGAGCTTGAAACACTTTGGTGGATTAGACTCTAGGGACCCGAGATTTTCCAGTGACAATTTGTTTCATTGAGCTCTTTATTATATCAAGGGAACTGTCATAGGGCACGCTTGTTTTGTTGGTGAGAAGATTGGATGGTCAAGTGACCCAATTCTACTTACTGTTTACTCAGAGCTGGCATAGAACCCTTTGTTTTAATTAATACATATTGTTTAATTGAAGTAGGGATCGAGCCCTCTGGTTTATTTACAGTTTGAGTGGAGCAGGAATTGAACACTCCGTTTCCTTTAATACCCATTTCATTTCCCCGGATAGTTTAAGTTATTCTTGCAAGTATGGAGGAATACCAGTTTTGGATGAACGCTGGAAGTAGAATCTTTCATTAGTGCTAAGATCCACGAAAGACTTGAAAGAGAGAAAATTGAGAGAGAAGAGAGACAGTTAGAAAGGGAAGGAGAAGAAGAATAGGAGAGAGTGAGAATTGAAAGAGAAGAGAAAAAGGAGAGAGAGAGAATCGAAAGAGAAGTGAAAAAGGAGAGAGAGAGAATTGAGAGAGAAATCCAAGAAAGACAGTTAGAAAGAGAAAGAGAAGACAAAAAGGAGCATGATAGACTTGATCGTGAGGAGAGAGCTAGAGTACGTAAAGAACAAGTTAAATTAAGAGAACTTGAAGAAAGAGCAAAGGATAGGGAACATGAGGAACAAGCTAAAATACCTTAGGAACAAGCTAAGATACGTGAGGAACAGGTTAAATTAAGAGAACTTGAGGAAAAAGCAAAGGATAGAGAAGTTGAGAAAAAGTTAGAGAACATGAGTTAATAGAGAGAGAAAAAGATCGCGAGCTCTAAAAATCTCGCCTTGAATTAGAGAATAAAAAGTTAACTTTTACACAACAACAATTAGAGGAAGGAGTAATGGAACAACGTGCAGTCAGTGCACATATTCCAACACCTAATTTACCTCCCTTCACAGAGGGGGAAGACATAACTTCATACATTATCAGGTTTGAAAATACCGCTACCCTCTGTGAATGGCCTGCTGACACCTGGGCTACCAGGTTAGGAATGTTATTTTCTGGTACAGCCTTGAATATCTATGCAACTTTGTCGCAGGATATCATATGTAATTATAACCTACTGAAGAAGGCAATCCTTAAAGCATACCAAAACCTCACAAATTCTTACAGGAAAGATTTCAGGTATGCCACCTTACAGCCTGGCCAAAACTTTCAGCAGTTACAGGTAACACTCTTTCGTTTGTTCGACTTTTGGATAGAGAGTTCAGGAATTGATCACAGTTATGAATCTCTTAGAGACTTCATGGTTGCTGACCAGTTCCTGACAGCTCTTCCTCACCAGATACGAACATTCATCAGAGAACGTAACCTGATTAAAGCTGAGGAAGTTGCTGAGGCTGCTGACCTGTATGCTGAGGCTCACAATTCCTATAAAGACCTAAAGGGATCGAACCCTAAGGGCAAGGGTTCATCAGACCTTAAGAAATCAAAGCCTCTAATAGAAAGTAAAATTACTTCTTTTATTCCTGTTTGTCATTTGTGTGGTGTTAAGGGACATAAACGTCCAGATTGTCCTTCTAAGAAGGTCCAAAAAGTTGGAAGATGTTTTAAAGACTGTAATGACCAAGCACCCTTCTGTTCAGGAACAGTTAATGGACTTAATGTATCTACCATTTTACGAGACACTGGATGCACATGTATAGTCATTTCTGATAAGCTGTTCCCTAACCTTAAAGAAACTCATTCCTCTGCTATACTTTCAGACTACTTGGGCCGTACTGACACTTTTCTTACCATCCGTTGTTACATTAGGTCTAAATGGTTCTCATTCGTCTCTCGACCTCCGGGGAGAGAGGACGCACGCCTAGTAGCTACACCTGCCCTCTGGTGGTGACCTTTAGCAACTAGAAGACAAAATGGCGTACCGAGTGGGACAGTGGATTAACACTGTTTGTATACAGCTGGTACGTGGCACGCTTACTGGAACAACGATGCATACATTGCTACCTGCTATCATCAGGGACGCCTATGGTGTCCCCAACGAGGAAGTTTATGGTGTTGCCTTAAATGGGATGACCAGAGTATTCCTGAAACTGAACCATACCGGCGTCTACGACAGACTTGTTGAAGAGTACCAGGAGAGGAAGGTGACGGTGAACTCGGCAGTGGACGTTGTTATGCATGACGTATCCAGGTACTATACGTGGGTGAAGGTGAGGAATGTCCCTTTCGAGGCGACGGCGTATAGTATACAGGAGGTATTCAACAACTACGGTAAAGTTCATTCAGCAACGATGGGAGTATGGACAGAAGGGCCATATAAGGGACGACCTGAGGGCTCTTATACCCTCAAAATGACGTTGGCTAGGCCTATACCGTCCTACGTCATGCTGGTGGAGTCCAGGACGCAGGTCTTTGTACACTATGTCGGCCAGAGAAAGACCTGTCGACTATGTAGCTCATATGACCATATGGCAGCACAGTGTCCTAGAAGGCAGCCTACCAGGGCTCCTGGTACGTTGGCAGTGGAGCAGAGACCATGTGAGTTGATGCCTGAGTTGGGAGAGGAGGAAGCAGTGACGAGTGGTAGATGGAGTGAAGAGGTAGAACGGGAAGTATCGACAGTCGGTACCTGTGTAACCCTCCCAGAGGTGACAGGGGAGGGGCCCCCATCGCCTGAGGGACGGGTGGACGTGGAAGAGTCTACCCAGGAGAAGTTGCTGGAAGCGGTGCTGCAGGAGTTCTTCGACGAGACGGTGGCTGGGGAGGAAGGTCCTGAGAAGTCAAGTGAGATACAGCTGATGGTTGAGCAGCAGGGACAGGTGAAGGGTTCGAGGAATGACAGAGAGGACATGGAAGTGGTGGTGGAAGTCCATCAGGAGGACGTGCAGGAAGTAGATTTGTGTGTGAGTGAGAGCTCACGCAAAAGGACTGCGGGTGCTTTTGACCTCGATGAGGTTTTAACACCTGGGCAGAGACCCGGGAAGAAGTCATGGGTAGTTGTAGGGGAAAAGGTAAGCAGGGGAGGGGGTGTACCGGGGAAGATCAGTGGGGGGGGAAGGAGGGGCTGGAGGACAGGTTAGAAAAAAGGATAAAAATGGTACAGGTACTGAGAAAGGTGAAGTGAGTAAGATACAGCGGCATAGGGGTAAGCCCCCTCTTCTGGCAAATTCAAGTGTGTCACAATAAATGTCAATGGGCTTAAATCTGAGGTAAAAAGGGTATGGTTAGAGTGGTTTTTACGACGGTTTGATGTGGATGTATGTTTTTTGCAGGAGCATAATAACCATAGGTTAGGGAGTGAATTGAGTTTGAGGGGTTATAAAATGTTTGTCAGTAATGCTTTGCAATTAAAAGGAGGGGTAGCAGTAGCTGTAAAGGAGACCAGCCCATTGCGAGTCATGGGTTGGGAGGATGGGGGAGGGTTGTAAGGGTAGATGGGCACTGGGGGGTGAGGAGAGTATGTTTCATTGGTGTATATATGCCGGCATGTAACAATGTTAGAGTCAAAGTTGATTTTGTACGTGATGTTTTGCTGTATTATTTGCGGGGTTTACCTTCTATAACTGTACTTGGAGGTGATTGGAACTGTGTGATTAGGTATGGTGATGTGTCGCCGAGGGGGGCAGGATGTGTTTTAGGTGCGCTAAGGGATGTGTTAAGGGATGTAGGAGTTGTAGATGTGGTGGGTAGGGGGGAGTATGGGGTGGAGCACACGTTCATTCATGGGAATTATGGGGCGAGGTTAGATAGGATATATGTGATGCAATGGATTGGTGTGGAGAGAGTGAGGGCTTTTGATGTCGGTTTTTCGGATCACAGGGCGGTGATAGCTGATCTGCGGGTGGATGGTATAGTACGTATATATACTGGGTATTGGAAATTGAATGTGAGGCTACTGCAGGAGGGGGATGAAGGCTCATCCTTTGAGGAATGGTGGAGACATTGCTGGGAGGGTAGGGATGGTGGGATGGATTTGCTTGACTGGTGGGAGATGCGGG
The DNA here is from genome assembly GCF_038502225.1 of Cherax quadricarinatus. NCBI lineage: Eukaryota > Metazoa > Arthropoda > Malacostraca > Decapoda > Parastacidae > Cherax > Cherax quadricarinatus. Next base: position 5,862 of record NW_027196793.1, read on the forward strand.
CAAAGACAGGTATAGCAGAGTTTTTTAGGATACGTGGAAAGGAACAGGCAAGGTGGAGATATGGTTTGCAAAACTACCTGGAGGGACAGCTGAATGCTGTTTACGACGGGGGGGGGGGAAGGGAAGATGTGCGAGGTGAGGTGGATGGCTTAAGGAGTAGGATTGAAGGATTACATAATGAAAGGTTTAACGCGATTAGAGTTAGGGCAGGATTAGAGGAGGTGTTAAAGGGTGATCGACCATCAGGTTATGTCCTGAGAAAATTTAGGGAAAGGCAGATGGTGACTACCATAGCGCATCTAGTGGTCGCTGATGGGGGGGAGGGTTATGTGGTGGGTCAAGGTCTTACTGATACAGATGATATTAGTGGTTATGCTGATTATTGGTTTAGGGAGAAATGGAGGAGGAACAAGGAAGTTGTCAGTGAGGAGGTATTTGGGGTTATGCAGAATACTATTGTATTGGGACAAGAGGAACGGGAAATGCTGGAGGGTAGTATTAGTGAGGAGGAGGTGGGGGAGGCGGTTTACGGGATGAGTCAGGGTAAGACGCCGGGCATTGATGGAATACCGAATGATTTTTATAGAGTTTATTGGGAATGCATTAGGTATGGGTTAGTGGAAGTCTTGAATCATATGTGGAGCAGTGGGAGGATGGGGAAGACCCAGAAAACAGGGATCGTTGTGTTGGTGCCGAAGAAGAAGGATGGGAAAGTATTGAATGATTATAGAACAATATCCTTAATGTGTGCAGATTATAAAATTTATGCTAAAATTCTGGGCAATAGACTGAAGAAGGTTCTAGGATCAGTGGTACATGGGGGACAGTTTGGCATTCCGGGAAGAAGTATGAGGGACGGGCATAGTCACATAAGGGATTTTATTGAGGACTGCACCGGAGGGGGAATACTTGGTTTAGATTGGGCTAATGCGTATGATTGTGTGAATAGGGATTTCTTAAAAGTTTGTTTGGAACAGTTGGGTTTGGGGGAGAAGGTGGTGAGATGGGTGCAAACCTTGTATGAGGGAGCAGTTATTAGGGTACAGGTTAATGGTAAGTTGGGGGACCCAGTACTGATGGAGAGAGGTTTGAGGCAGGGCTGTCCACTCTCTCAGTTATTGTTTGCCTGCGTACAGAATCCATTTTATGGGCTGGTGGATGAGGTGATGAATGAACACGGGATTAGGGGGGGGGGTGGGCGGGGGGGGGAGGGTGGGGTACGTAGATGATACTACTGTGCTGGTAAGGCATGAGGAAGATCTAAGGAAAGTTGGTGGAATCATTCAGATTTTTTGGGAACGCTACGGGTATGAGAGTTAATTTAATGAAGTCGAGACTATTAGAGGTGGGGGACTGGGTGGGAGGGAGCTTGGGGGAGGGGTTGGGATGGTCAGTAGTGGACAGAATTAAGGTTTGTGGAATATGGTACATGGCGGAAGTGCAGGAGAGTAGGAAGATAAATTTGGAATTAGTTACGAGCAGGGTTTTGGGTAGGCTAGGAGGCTTAAGGGCTAGGGACGTAACATTACAGCAGAGAGTTTTAGTGGTCAACTCTCTGGTGTACAGTGAGGTGTGGGGAGTGACTGAGGTGTTCCCTTTAAGAGCAGAGGATATTGCAGAAATCCAGAGGAAGGTTCTAAGGTATGTGTGGGGGTTTGGGAGGGCATGGTTGAGCAAGGACGTGGTGATGACGGAGGGGAGACGTGGGGGTCTTGGCCTGATGTCATTGGGTCATAGAGTAATGGCTTTATATATTAAACAAAGATATATCCGGACTGGGGGGAACAGAGGAGTCAGGGTAGGTAGGGTAATGGAGGATGCACGAAGATGGTGGTGTGGAAGGGATTTGAGGTATTGTGAGGACATGTTGAGGGTTTTATTACATGTAAAACAGGTGTCCACTTTAAAGGTCAAACGAATGGTGGGTGCTGTGGTGGGCAAGGGTGTCTTACAGGGGCTTGCTGTATATCCAACATATGACTGGATAAGCATATGGAGGAAGTTTGGCTTGCTTAGAATACCAGCGAGGGTACGAGAGTTAGTATATCGTTTTCTGAAGGGAATATTGGCCTCTAGGGATGTGTTGTGTAAAATGGGTCTTGTGAGAGAGGACTCATGCTTGCATTATGGGGACATCGAAACGGCTTTTCATGCAGTATATTTTTGTCCCTCTTTGGAGGGGGTGAGGTTATGGATAGTGAGCGTTATCAGACTTTTGGGGGGGGGCAATGGCCATTCCTAAGGGGCTTAATGTTGGATGTAACTGGGGTGCCGGGTGATGTGGGTAGAGCCTTAATGTATGTTATGACGGATTATTTACATGTATCTTGGGGGATGAGGGAGGTTAGGGGAGAGTTGAGGATAAAAGCGTTAGCAGCGAGATTTTATAGAACTATGTGTAGGAATAGGCAAGTCTATGGGGGGAGGTGGGTAGTTAGCTTTTCGGAGGGTTACCGGAATCTCACTGTGGGGGGCCTCCTCCTCATGAACCCAGGGGGCGGGCAAAGGGTTGGTCTCCTACCGGGGGATGCATGAGGGTGGGTTGGTTTAGGCTTCTTTGTTGTGTGGATGGTGGGAGGGTTATGAATAGAGTGGAAGGGAGATGAATGATGAATTTGGAATCTATGGTTATGTTCACTACATACAGGATAACCTTAAAACCATGATGACTAAACCTTGGAATTTAAAAAAAAAAAAAAAAAATTGATAATGTGTTTAACCACACGAGAGTGGCTATGATGTTAACTTGTTTATTGTTTAATTTTGATAATGTGTTAAACCACACGAGAGTGGCTATGATAACTTTTTTAATGTTTAATGTTGATATTGTTTTTACCCACATGAGAGTAGCTATAATATTAACTTGTTTAATGTTTAACATTGACTTTGTGTATAACAACGTGAGATTGGCAATGGTAACTTTTTAATGTTACATATTGTTATCGTGTTTAACCACGTGAGAATGGCTAGGGTTTCAACTTGTAGAGGGGCGGGTGGGGATTGTGGAAGTGTTGGATGTTAATGTTTGCATCAGTGTATTATGAAGATCTTTGTGATTATGTAACACTGTGTTTCTAGGTAGATTGTAGGTTGAGTTAGGTTATCTAAAGGTAACTTTGTATGTATGTTCACTCAGTGGACCGTTGTAGTACTAGTGTTGAATGTACTGTCACAACATGTACCATTTCATGGTATCTTTATATTGCATCTTGTAATAGAGTTTAAAAAAAAAAAAAAAAAAAAAAAAAAAATGGTTCACAGGTTGGTGTGAAGCCGTACTAGCTTCCATCACTTCTTGCTCCGTACTAATAGGTAATGTAAAAGGTGCCATTCTTCCTTCTGAGGTTGACCTTTCATCACCAAAGATGGACATAAGTGTTTCAGATCCTCTTCCTGTAGAGTCAGAGAAGCCCCTCGAAAGTTCAGATGAGACAATGTCTCGTGACATTCATGTGGGATTAAAAACCAGTGATGCTACTCTCGAAAGCGAGGTAGTAGGATCACCGGTTCACTTGTTAGTTGAAAGTGAAGATATCACCTCCGATACCATAAATGTCTTGACTAGGGCTCAGACCAAAGCCCATGCTTCCCCTACTGTCCATCCTTTGATTTTCCCTGACTTTAAGCCTTTAGACATATCGAAGGACTCCTTTGTCAATTTACAACGTAATTGCCCTTCTCTTCAGAATTGCCATAATGCCGCTAAATAAAATCAAGTTATCCAAAGGAAAAACTTTTCACATAAATTTGAATATATAAAAGGTATCTTGTACAAGTCAGTATTCAAATTAAATTCAGATGAGACAGACTATTCCATCTTAGTTGTTCCAAGTCAATGCAGAGAGACTGTTCTTAAAATGGCTCATGACCTGCCAGTGGCCGGACATTTCTCGCATCGTAAAACCTTAAATAAAATTAGGGAAACCTATTTTTGGCCAAAAATGTCCTCAGATATCACTACCTATTGTAGATCGTGTAAAGTTTGCCGACTGTCATCCTCCCGAGGTACCAGGCGAGTACCTATGGTCAAAATGCCAGTCTTTATGGCACCTTTTGAAAGAGTAACTATTGACATCGTTGGTCCTTTATCTCCACTTTCATCTGGGGGACATAGATAATATTAACATTAGTTGATTATGCTTCGAGTTTCCCTGAAGCCGTACCCTTAAAGACCATAACCACTACAGAGGTGGCTGAAGCCCTTTTGTCCATCTTCTCCAGAGTGGGCATCCCTAGAGAAATTTTGTCTGACCGTGGGACACAATTCACATCTGACTTAATGCAACATCTCTACCAACTTCTGGGAGTGAAGCCTCTCTTCACAACACCCTATCATCCCAGCTGTAATGGGAGGATTGAGCGCCAGCATTCGATTCTCAAGTCCATTTTAAGGAAACTTTGCTCCCTTAAACCTAAGGAGTGGCATCGTTACCTACCCTGTGCTTTGTTTGCCATGAGGGAAGTTCCCAGTGACTCTTTGAGGTTTTCACCTTTTGAACTTCTCTATGGTAGACAGGCCAGAGGCCCATTGTCCATCCTTCATGACTTATGGACTAATGAGAAGGCGAGTGCTGAGGTTCAGTCTTCTTACCAGTTTCTCCTTGACCTTAGATCCAAACTTGAGGAGACCTCTGACATAGTTTCGAGAAGCCTAAGCTTGTCAATGGACCAGTACAAAACCTATTTTGATTCCAAAAGTCAGAGGAGAAGTTTTAAAGTAGGGGATGAAGTTCTTGTACTTTTGCCGGTCAAGTCAAATAAATTATTAGTAGCATGGAAAGGTCCATATAAAGTATTAAAAATTTGTGGGAAAGTTGACTACCTCATAGAAGTCAAGGGGAAACCTAAGCTTTATCATATCAACATCCTTAAGAAATATTACTGAAGAAATTCGATTAACTGCCTTAATAACTTTGACTTAGTTTTTCCACACGAACTTGATAAGACAACTGAAGAATGTTAGGTGTGTGTAATTGACACCTCTAACTTAGACTATGATGAAGAACTACATGGCTTGGTGACTTTTGACCACTCGGGCGCAACCAACATTAATTTTAATGAATCTTTGGATGACCACAAGAGACATGAACTACTTCAATGTGTGAGTAACTTTTCAGACGTCTTTACTGATATTCCAGGTGTTACCTCCACGGTAGTCCATAAGATTGACTTAGTGACGGACAATCTTATCAAACGAAAATTATACCCAGTTCCAGTTCACCTTAGGGATGCATTTGACCGAGAGGTAGACAAATTATTAAAACTGAAGATACACAAATAACCCGCACATAAAAGACAGAAGCTTACGACGACGTTTCGGTCCGACTTGGACCATTGACAAAGTCACACTAACAGAGGTGGAGCAGGACGGCTATATATAGGCAGGAAGAGGTGGAGGTAGTAGTAGTAGTAGTAGTAGTAGTACAAGAATTGTATATAATACCGACAGGATGAAATGACACATGCACAACACCCGGGCATCCCCACCGTAGACGTTTCGCCATCCAGCCAGCCACTGGATGGCGAAACGTCCACAACAAAGACAACCAGACGCTGCACATGTGTCTTAATTTCGTCAGTAGTTGTAGTAGAAGAGGAGGTAGTAGTTGTGCATGTGTCATTTCATCCTGTCGGTATTATATACAATTCTTGTACTACTACTACTACTACTACTACCTCCACCTCTTCCTGCCTATATATAGCCGTCCTGCTCCACCTCTGTTAGTGTGACTTTGTCAATGGTCCAAGTCGGACCGAAACGTCGTCGTAAGCCTCTGTCTTTTATGTGCGGGTTATTTGTGTATCGTTCCAGTCACGGTATTGTGCCTTTTTGTTATTTAAAACTGAAGATCATTGAACCTTCAGTATCTTCATATTGTTCACCAGTAGTCATGGTTAAGAAGGAGGATAATTCATATAGACTTGCTATTGACTTCAGAGGCCTTAATGCTATAACTCGGTGGGATGCTGAGCCTATGCCCTTAATAGATAGCGATCTACACAAATTTTATGACTCTTCCTTCTTTTCAGAGATTGATATTGCACAGGCATATCATCAAGTAATGTTAGATCCTTCTTCTAAGCAGTACATCGCTTTTCCTACACACCAAGGACTGATGCAGTATAGAACTATGCCCTTCGGTTTGGTAACTGCCTGTGCTACCTACGTGAGACTGATGAGAAAGGTCGTGGGTAATATGCCAAATGTTTCAGTTTATTTTGATAACATTTACGTAATGACATCCACGTAGGGCAAACATATTCAAACATTAACATCAGTTTTGCGTAGGTTACGCTCACATGGCCTCACTGTCAAGCGTAAGAAATGCTTTCTTGGGTATAACAAGAATAGATATCTTGGACTGATACTTTCTAATAACTCTCTGCAGCCTCTACCCAGTAAGATCAAACCTTCATTAGAATTTAAATTCCCCAAAACCAAGAAGCTCATGCGTAGCTTTCTTGGTTCTGTAAATTTTTATGCACGGTTTATCCCAAACCTTACTGATCTTACAGGCATCTTATCCGACTTCCTTAAAATGTCTGTGAAGGAACCTCTTGAACTTTCCGACGTAGCTCGGGAAAAGTTTAATTAGATTAAAAGTATCTTTTCGAAAGGCCCTATACTTAAGATTCCAGATATTAATAAAACATTTTGTTTAAGAACTGATGCCTCAAATACTGGCTTAGGTGCAGTGCTACTACAATACCATGATGGTACTCCCTTCCCTCTATGCTTCCTAAGCCGGAAACTCCTTCCCGCATAAACGAGATGTTTGGCCCTTGTGTGGGGAATCTCCAAACTTAAATTTTATTTGCTGGGAAAAGAATTCATTTTAGAAACGGACCACAAACCTTTGATATACCTAGAAATATTTAAGGGAACCAACAGTCGCCTCTTGAGGTGGACATTGGCACTCCAGGCTTTTAAGTTCCATATTGTGCATATCAATGGTTCATCCAATTATTTCTCTGACTGGTTAAGTCGTGACAGTCATTAGAAGATTTCTTGCCTTATGCGACTTCCACATGTTAGAACTTTTTCCTCGCCTATTCTTCTTATACTCCTTGACTATAAGTCTTGGTATGGGGGAGTGTGAGGGAAAAGTTCAATAGATAGGAGTAGAGAGGGAGTATTTAGTAACAATAGTTTCATTGCCGGCTACTTGTTAAGGTAGGGTAAGTCAAGCTCCCGCTATTCCCGCCTTTTTTCCCCCACCCCAAAAGTGATAGTTTGACTGCCGGCTGCTTGTTAAGGTAGGGTCAGTCTAGCTCCCGCTATCCCTTCTCCTCCTTCTTCCCCCCCCCCCGAAAAATGACGTGTGGGGCTCCGGTCCAAACAGTAATCACTAGACTCACAGCTCCCAGCACTACTGTAAGTACATGCCTGCCTTGTATTCTATTGGATTTATTGGTTAAAAGCTTCACTTTTGACCAATAATAAACTTAGTCCTTTCAGTCTTGCTCTAAGTTGACTGTTGCAATAATCACCACATCTTTTAGGTATTGTACTTATCATGGAGAGTGATTTCTTAAGCAGTAGGTAACCTGTCTATCTTTCCAGCTTGGATGACAGAGAGGGTCACCTGCCAATCAACGAGTAGAACTGATGGAGATGGACTAGCGTCCTGAGACTTCCCCTTTTTGGATTTAATTACCTGTGCACCTGTATGAAATTGCAGGACGTAACCCCTCATCATTGCAGCGGTAAAGAACCTGCTTTCCTGTCATCAGGATAGAATACTCAAGGCTATACTGTGAAGAACTAGCCAGTGGGTTGTAACCAACACCTGTGAGCCCCTCCATCATCGGCAACGGCTACGATTTCAACAACACAGTGTCACCAACACCAGACACCCAAGTTTTCTATTAGCGTTGAATTCAGTTTTCATTTATATTTTTCATTTTTCATTTTCTTTAATGTAGGATTAATATTTCATATTTAAGTGTTTTATATTTTCTATATAATAAAGTGTTTATGTTTGTCTGTTATTATTTATTTTTCTATTCACTAATTTTCCTGAGGAGGAGCCAGCCTTGGTAATACTGTCTGAAGTTGTTACAGGGCTGAGTAAGCCTTCACAAGCAGACTTGGCCAGGCAGTACCAGACATAGCCAGGCAGTACCAGACTTGGCCAGGCAGTACCAGACTTGGCCAGGCAGTACCAGACTTGGCCAGGCAGTACCAGACATGGCCAGGCAGTACCAGACTTGGCCAGGCAGTACCAGACTTGGCCAGGCAGTACCAGACTTGGCCAGACAGTACCAGAAATGGCCAGGCAGTACCAGACTTGGCCAGGCAGTACCAGACTTGGCCAGGCAGTACCAGACTTGGCCAGGCAGTACCAGACTTGGCCAGGCAGTACAAGACTTGGCCAGGCAGTACCAGACTTGGCCAGGCAGTACCAGACTTGGCCAGGCAGTACCAACAAAGGGTATTACAATAATTACTAAGCTGTGGACCTGTGTCCACGTAAAGCTGGAAAAGCTGCTGTTGAAACACATTGTTCAGTTCAGTGATGAAGTGGAGCACTAGAGTGTAACAAGTACTTTAAGTGATTAAGTGATAGTAAAAGTACAAAACGAAACGAACTCCTTCAATCTTGTTGTTGGGGTTTATAGGGCCACAGAACACGCCTCTCGTCTTTTCCACATCCCCCCAGGCGCTGTATAATCCTCCGGGTTTAGCGCTTCCCCCTTGATTATAATAATAATAATAATAATAATCCACCATCAACATCCACCAGCACTTTCTAAAACTAGTTTATTTTGTTTACATTATTATGTTTTTATACAATATTACTTCAGTGTTTTTGTTATGAAATTAGTGATTTAGTGCAGTTTTCTCTTATAATAAGAGCTCAGAAGGGGAAGCATGGGAAGATATGGTCAGAGTGGGAGCGGGAATGGCTGCCACCACTCCTCACATGACATATTTGATTTATTCTAGTGTATATGTTATGTTTATATGTTATTTATTTTGTGTGTTATATCATTTTACATCAATTGTGATAAATAAATAAGCCGTAGAGTGGCCTGGTGGCTAAAGTTCTCGCTTCACACGGCGAGGGTCTGTGTTCCATTCCCATCCAGGGTAGAAATATTGGGCGTGTTTCTTTACACCTGTTGTCTATGTTCACCCATCAGGAAATGGGTACCTGGGTGTTAGTGGACTGGTGTGGGTCGCATCCTGGGACACTGACCTAATTTGCCCAAAATGCTCAAGTCCCAATATGACTCAGTTTTTAGCAAGCCACTAACCAGACTGAGAGTCGAAGATCAAAATGAATTTTTTATGAGAGAGCCAAAGAATTTGGTTAACACAAGCCTATCTGATGTTATCCTGACGCCAAATGACTTCGAACAGGCGATAAATGACATGCCCATGCACTCTGCCCCAGGGCCAGACTCATGGAACTCCGTGTTCATCAAGAACTGCAAGAAGCCCCTATCACGAGCCTTTACCATCCTATGGAGAGGGTGCATGGACACGGGGGTCGTCCCACAGTTAATAAAAACAACAGACATAGCCCCACTCCACAAAGGGGGCAGTAAACCAACAGCAAAGAACTACAGACCAATAGCACGAACATCCCATATCATAAAAATCTTTGAAAGGGTCCTAAGAAGCAAGATCACCACCCATCTAGAACCCAGAGCAACATGGGTTTAGAACAGGTCGCTCCTGTCTGTCTCAACTATTGGATCACTACGACAAGGTCCTAGATGCACTAGAAGACAAAAAGAATGCAGATGTAATATATACAGACTTTGCAAAAGCCTTCGACAAGTGTGACCATGGCGTAATAGCACACAAAATGCGTGCTAAAGGAATAACAGGAAAAGTCGGTCGATGGATCTATAATTTCCTCACTAACAGAACACAGAGAGTAGTTGTCAACAGAGTAAAGTCCGAGGCAGCCACGGTGAAAAGCTCTGTTCCACAAGGCACAGTACTCGCTCCCATCTTGTTCCTCATCCTCATATCTGACATAGACAAGGATGTCAGCCACAGCACCGTGTCTTCCTTTGCAGATGACACCCGAATCTGCATGACAGTGTCTTCCATTGCAGACACTGCAAGGCTCCAGGCGGACATCAACCAAATCTTTCAGTGGGCTGCAGAAAACAATATGAAGTTCAACGATGAGAAATTTCAATTACTCAGATATGGTAAACACTAGGAAATTAAATCTTCATCAGAGTACAAAACAAATTCTGGCCACAAAATAGAGCGAAACACCAACGTCAAAGACCTGGGAGTGATCATGTCGGAGGATCTCACCTTCAAGGACCATAACATTGTATCAATCGCATCTGCTAGAAAAATGACAGGATGGATAATGAGAACCTTCAAAACGAGGGATGCCAAGCCCATGATGACACTCTTCAGGTCACTTGTTCTATCTATCCTGGAATATTGCTGCACACTAACAGCACCTTTCAAGGCAGGTGAAATTGCTGACCTAGAAAATGTACAGAGAACCTTCACGGCGCGCATAACGGAGATAAAACACCTCAATTACTGGGAGCGCTTGAGGTTCCTGAACCTGTATTCCCTGGAGCGCAGGCGGGAGAGATACATGATTATATACACCTGGAAAATCCTAGAGGGACTAGTACCGAACTTATACACGAAAATCACTCACTACGAAAGCAAAAGACTTGGCAGACGATGCAACATCCCCCCAATGAAAAGCAGGGGTGTCACTAGCACGTTAAGAGACCATACAGTAAGTGTCAGGGGCCCGAGACTGTTCAACTGCCTCCCAGCATACATAAGGGGGATTACCAACAGACCCCTGGCAGTCTTCAAGCTGGCACTGGACAAGCACCTAAAGTCGGTTCCTGATCAGCCGGGCTGTGGCTCGTACGTTGGTTTGCGTGCAGCCAGCAGTAACAGCCTGGTTGATCAGGCTCTGATCCACCAGGAGGCCTGGTCACAGACCGGGCCGCGGGGGCGTTGATCCCCGGAACTCTCTCCAGGTAAACTCCAGGTAACAAGGCCTTTCTATTCTTCTATTCTATTTGATTCGCTGGTATGGTATCCCGACCCGGGTCTCTTCCATATTGGTGACCCGGCATTGGCTCCCCGGGTAGGGAAGTGACGTTTATCGTTACTTGCACCTGCGTGGCAGGTCTTCAGCAGGAAGGGGGGGGGTACCTCACCGGCCCTATGACCAGATGACGTACCAAACGTTAGTGTGCACTAACAGTGGCTAGTGTGCAGTGCAATGGAGGCCCAAACCAGGCCCTCAAGGCCTTTCTATATAGTTCTGTCATAATGTCATCTATGCCTGTACACCATGTACTTGTAGTAAATAAATATATTATTATTATTATTATATTATATATCGAAGTATTTTGTCCTGCCTCCCAAGAGCAGGAAAATTTATTTGATATATGAGTAAATTGAGTTACGAGCTACAGAATGGATTAAACTCGTAAGTCGAAGTTCCAGTGTACCATATAAGAGAAAATTCAGGAAACGACTTAATTTATAGAGCTAGAAAAATACTCTGATTTTTGTTAGGTTTGGTAAAAATTCTAAGTTGGGTTTGGTCCAAAATTATTTATTTTATGTTATTGTTAAAGAAATAATTGTATCTGTCACTCTGAAAATTTACCAATAAAATAGTCATATTGCTTGTAATACAGTTTTATATAAAAAAGTATATATATAGTACTAAAGTTTGCTTATGACATCTCTTTAGCATATATACTTCAGATTTTATATAATTATAAAACTGTTTTTTTACAGGCAGGAACAGGAGTAGCAAAATTTGCTGACTCTGCCAACAAAGTGAATAAAGTCGCAGTGCCAACAGTAGGAGCCGAGGACACGATACGTGCAGGTTGTTCGATTCACGATGACGTTGAAAATGGCACGACGAGAAATACAGTTGAATCTGTTATTATTATTATAATCAAGAAGAAGCGCTAAGCCACAAGGGCTATACAGCGCTGCAGGGTAGGGAAGGAAGCGAGGGTATTGGATGGCAGAAAAGAGAAGGGATGATCAGCAGGTTACAGAAAACAGCGAGGCAGGGGATAGTACGGGGGTAGAAGGTAGCAAGAGATTGAAGTAGAAAGGGCTGAAGGTATCAGAATTTGTGAAGTAAGTCAGTTGTTGTCAAAAAGTCAATGAGAGAGTCTGGATGAAAGGTGGGTCCATCAGCGAGAAGGGAAGGTAAAGAGAGAGCAGCAGAGTGAAGATGAAGACAGAGGTAAATTCTACGTGCTCGTTGATAAAGTGGGCAGTCCAACAGAATGTGGCTGACTGATAATGGAGCTTGGCAATTCTCACAGAGAGGAGCAGGGCGCCTCTCCATGAGATATCCATGAGTAAGACGAGTATGGCCAATGCGAAGACGGGAGAGAGTAGTCTCCCAACCTCGACACTGGTGATAAGAAGATGGCCAGTAACCTATACTCGGTTTAATAGATTGAAGTTTGTTGCCAACCATAGTAGACCAACATTGTTGCCAACGGGTGTGAAGTTGGGAAGATATTGCAGCAAAATAGTCCGTAAATGGAATACCTCTACATGAAACTGGTAGGTCATGTACTGCTGACCGCGCAGCAGTGTCTGCCTGTTCATTGCCCTGTACGTCAACATGACCAGGGACCCAACAAAAAACAATGTCTTTATGCTTGGTAAAGATGCGGCATAGCCAAAGTTGGATACGGAGGACTAAGGGGTGAGGTGTATCAAATTTCTGTATAGCCTGTAAAGCACTAAGGGAGTCTGAGACAACCACAAATGATGACACAGGCATAGATGCAATATGGATAAGTGCTGTAAGGATGGCATACAATTCAGCAGTAAAACTACTAGCCGAAGATAGTAAATGCCCTTGTACGACGCTGTCCGGAAACACTGCTGCGAATCCTATGCCGTCAGAAGACTTAGAGCCATCTGTGTACACAGCAATGGCATGAGAATGAGAGTGAAAGTGGTCAAGAAAATGAGAGCGGGAAGCGACCGTAGACAGTTGGGCTTTCGAGCAAGGGAGGGAGAAAGAACAGACTCGAACAGCTGGAACTTCCCAGGGGAGTAGGGAAAAGTGAGATGCTACATGTACATAGAAAGGTGGTAATTGAAGAGAAGACAAGAGCGAATGAAGGCGAAGAGAGAAGGGACGGAGTAAACAGGGGCGGCGAACAAATAAAGAATGTCTACTAATATCAGTGACCATTCTATAAATGGAAGGATTGCGGAGATCATGAGAGCATACATAGTAGCGAAGGCAATTGGCATCACGGCGATCGGATAAGGATGGAACGTTCGCTTCTGCATAGAGGCTCTCAACAGGGGAAGAGCGAAAAGCACCAAGGCATAAACGTAATCCTTGGTGATGAATGGGGTTAAGGCTAGAGAGAGTAGCAGGAGATGCCGCTGAATAGATCTGGTCACCATAATCAAGTTTTGATAAGATAAGGGTGGAATGTAGGCGAAGGAGGGTTCGACGATCAGCTCTCCATGAAAGATGAGCAAGGGTTTTAAGGAGGTTCAGCCGGCTGTGGCAAGTTGCCTTCAGAGAGGTAATGTGAGGTTTCCAGGATAACCTACGATCAAAGAGGAGGCCCAGAAACTTGACTGTATCACGTTCAGGGATACGGGAGACATAGAGGTACAAAGGATGATCGGAGATGACAGAGCGTCTAGTGAAAGTAATTTGGTGGGTTTTAGTGCTGGAAAATTTAAACCCACGTGTGGTGGCCCAATTGGAAACACGGTCGACTGCATGCTGGAGAGAAACTGTAATAAGGTGACAGTCAGCGCCTGCACAGGCAATAGCAAAGTCATCAACATAGAGTGATGACCATATATTTGATGGAAGACTAGAGGCCAAATCATTAATAGCAAGGAGAAAAAAAAGTGTGCTCAGAACACATCCCTGGGGGACACCTTCAGCTTGGATAAAGTCCGGGGAGAGCACATTATTAACCCGAACACGGAAATGCCTGTCAGTTAAAAAGTTCTTAAGGAAGGATGGTAGATTGCCTCGAAGGCCTAAGGAGTGGGCTTGGGCTAAAATATTATACCTCAAAGTTGTGTCATATGCCTTCTCAAGGCCAAAAATTATGGCAATAACCGAGTGGTTATTCGCAAAGGCATTATGAACATACGTATCCAAGCATAGTAAGGGGTCTATGGTAGAACGTCCCTTACGAAAGCCATATTGACGAGTGGAGAGACTGTTGTGTGTCTCTAAATATCACACTAAACGTCTATTTACTAGGCGTTCCATCACTTTGCAAACTGCACTGGTAAGAGCAATGGAACGATAGTGGGAGGCTTCATGTCCCGTAGTGCCTGGTTTGCGGAAAGGGAGAACAATGGCGGATTTCCACAGCTGTGGAAGAACTCCTTGTGACCTAATAAGATTGTAAAGGCGTAATAGGACTGCAAGGGCTGACTGATGTAAATGTTGTAGCATACGAATATGAATGTTGTCGGGCCCAGCTGCCGATGATCGGCAAGCTGAGAGTGTTGCCTCCAGTTCTTGAAGTGTAAAAGGCACATTATATGTTCTTCTCTGAGAGAAGAAAAGTCCAAGGGTGCTAACTCTATGGCAGACTTTGAGGAAAGAAATGAGGGGCATAGATGGAGTCCCTGAGAAATATGGACCAGATGATTGCCAATTTCATTGGCAACATCTAGTGGGTTTGCTATATCAACACCGGCAACCCACAGAACAGGAGCTGGGTCAGGAGAATATTTACCACTCAGTTTTCGTACTTTTTTCCAGACTGCACTCATAGAGGAAGCAAAGGTGATGGTGGAGACAATCTCGCCAGCAAGTGCGTTTAGCGTCATGGATGACACGGCGAGCGATCGCACGCTTCTGCTTAAATTCAAGAAGTCTCTCTGTGGTTCTATTGTACCGGTACCTGCCCCATGCAGCGCGTTTCAAATGTACTGCACGAGCACAAGCAGGAGACTACCAAGGCACGCATTTCTGAGAATGCCTGCCTGAAGTTTGGGGTATAGAATGAGAAGCTGTGGTTAAAACTGAGGACGAGAAGAGGTGTAAACTCATCGATGGAGGATGAAGAAGGAACCTCTCTAAAAACAGTTAGGTGTGAGTAAAGGTTCCAATTTGACTGATCAAATTGCCAGCGTGGGATGCGAAGAGGTGGTGAATCTGAAGGGGAAGTAAGAATGATTGGGAAATAATCGCTGTCATGTAAGTCCGGAAGAACAGACCAAGTGAAGTCTAATGTGGCGGAGGAAGAGCAGACTGAGAGATCGATGCAAGAGAGAGTGTGAGTCTGAGGATCAAAATGGGTGTGAGTACCTGTATTTAAAACATGGAAGGGGTGGGTGGCAAGAAAAGCCTCTAACTGAATGCCACGGGAATCACAGTGAGAACCCCCCCAGAGGAAATGGTGGGCATTAAAATCACCAAGTAACAGAATCGGTGGTGGTAATGACGAAACAAGAAAGGCAATATCCGGAATAGATAATGCCCGAGAAGGAGAGAGATATAAAGAACAGAGCGTATAACACCTATGCAAGTGGATACGGGCTGCTGTGTAATGCAGCGAAGTACGAACAAATAGCTGATGGTACGGAATATCAGTGCATAGAAGAAGGGCACTTTCATTAAAGGTCCCATCAGGAAAAGGATCTAAAGAATACAATAAATTATAGCCTGAGATGGGAGAGACAACAGCAGAGTGTAATTTTGGTTCCTGTAAGCAAACACCAACAGGGGCAAACTGGGAGAGTAACATTGAAGCTCACCCCGATTACCCCTGTGGCCGCGTATATTCCACTGTAAATAGGCCATGATTGGCAATGATAAAGATACCTGAAATCCGCAGGTAAGGGTTCCTATGGACTAGAGGGGTTAGAAAAGTCCACATGCGGAGGCAGTGGAAAACGTTCAAGCAGCGAAGGAACGGTGTGCTGTGAAGAAAGGAGTTGCATAGATGGAGTAGAGGAGAGAGAAGGAGTGGAGGGTGGATCAGTGTCCATTGATGGTTTGGTCTCTGCATTATATTCAGAGATTGCTTCAAGTGTTTCAGAATTCAGAGACGTTGTATGGGAGACAATATTGGAAATGGTAGGGGGAGGATGAGTAAAGATTGGAACTGAAATGGACTGTTCCAAGGTAGGGGGGGATGGAAGGGTGGAGGGAACTGGAGAAGCATGGAAGGGGACAGAAGAGGCAGAAACCTGGGAGGTGGCCGAAGAGGAAGAAACTTGGGAGGGAACAGGGGAGGAAGGTACAGTACAAGGAGGAGGGTGAACCTCTACACTTGTAACAAAGCCAGTGAGAGCGGGAGAACCAGGTACAGAGACAGGGAAGGGAAAATGAGGAGGTGGAAGATGGGTAGGAGGTGTTAACGGACCTTTTTTTGATTTTTGAGAAGTAGAGGGACGATTGGGAGGTGGTGTCATACGAGATCTCGTCGCTACTGAGGCTTGTGAGAGAGAACACGAAGAAGCAAGATCAGACTGAGACGTTGAAGTAGGGACGTCTGAGCCGAGGACAGCAAATTAGCTACAGGAGTGACTATGGGAGAGGTAACCACAGAGGTGGGTGCAGAAGATGGGATACCAGAAGTGGGGGGACGTTTTGAAACACGGGAATAAGAAACACGAGGTAGTCTCCCTTGGAGGCGGAGATGAGAAACTGCCATGGCATAAGGGAGACCTTCTGCCTCTGAGGTAACGGATTTCCCGCTCATTTAAGTAGACTTGACAACGGCGAGAGTACGAAGGGTGAGCATCATGACAATTAAGGCAAGAGGGAGGTCGATTGCAAGATGTATTAGAATAGTCATTGGCACCAAAGACCGGGCATTCGGCGACAGATTTGCAATATTTCGCTGGATGGCCAAATCGCCAGCAATTTCTACACTGTTGCGGTGTAGGAATTACCTTTCGAACTTGTAACTGATGTCCTGCTACATAAACTAAGGATGGGAGTTCACAGCTGTAAAAAGTTAAACGAGCCACATTGCTAGGGTATCATCTCTGCCCGCGGGCAGGAAGATCATAAGTGTCTACCTTGAGGATTGGGAGATCTTCGAGTTCCAGCTGTTCAAGAATGTCAGTGCCACATGTCTGGAAATTTTGTTGAACTATGGTATAGGGCAGAATGATGGTACCACTACAAGAATTGAGGGAATGATGCTTTTCAATAGTTACAGGAACAGTATAGTTATGGGAAAGACGAGAAAGCTCATGAGCCTGGGTAGCATTCTGTATGGTGACGATGCGCGTACCACTCTTAAGAGCATGAAAAGAAATATCTTTACCAACATGGCATAGGAGTGCCTTGCCAATACTGTGGTCAGAAAGATAGGCAGTAGAGGAAGTCGGTCGTAAAGTGAAGAATTTAGTCCATCGTGCAGTCTGAAACTGAGCGTGGAAAGGTAGTGAAGGACGTGTCGATCTTTTCTGAGAAGAACGAGAAGGTGGAGAAGTATCATCAGCAGGTAATTGTCGTTGTCGTTTAGGCGTGGGACCAGAGTTGGTCCGACGTGGAACGGGCCGGCGATTCAAAAATTGCCGCACCGTAGAGGGAGAGGCCGGAAACAGTCAGAGGAGAGCGAAGGTCAGATAAATCGAAGGAGTCAGTCGAGGCCTCAGTACCTGAAGCAGGTGAGGAAACAGCACCGGTAAGAGGTACAGAGGCATGAGGAGTGTCCGAAGAGTGGTCCAAAGATGAGGCGGGGTCAGAACAGGGTGTGGTATCAAGAAGGGGCCCGGGGGTAGCAGGTTCATGGACTAGGGCTGCCATGGTTAGGTTACTTCTTTCTTTGTTTTTAAGAAAAAAGAAAAAATAATAAAAAGAATAAAAAAAGGGGGGACCGGGGAGGGATAGTTCCTAGGAGGAATGAAAGGGCCAGAAATCTCCCTCTGCGCCCAAGAGGACCTCAGCACCGCAAGTAGTGCAGATGCAGCATGGAACCCGTGCCATACCCTACCCATCATGCCAGTAAACCGGCAATCCGGGATAGCAACCTCACATCTGCCGAGCTACCTCGGTGGACAAAAGAGAGGGCAGCCGGAAATCCGCCACAAAGCATACCTCCTTCGGCCACCACCCCCGGAATCCGAAAGGTGGCTTCCAGAGATACACCCGTCGCCCGAGAGACACCCAAAGCCACCCTCCGGGATACCAGAGACGGATCAGGACATCCCCAGGCAATCCAGATTCCACGGCAAACTACGCCACCGCCAAGAACCTCAATGGTATGGGATGGACCCCGGTACCCTTTCCCCTACCTAGGAACTAGCGTGCCTGTGAAAAAAAAAAAAAAAAAAAAAAAAAAAAAAAAAACAACCCCGAAAAGGAAGCGCAAAAGGGAGGGGTGGGGAGGAGGAGGAGGAAAGGAAAAAGGGGAGGATGGGGAGGATGGGATAGGGAACGGGGGATTGGGGGGTAGTTAGGTTCGGTCTGAGGAAGTAGACCGACAGGTCTAATTCCTCAGACCAAGAGCCTCTTCACCACGCCAAGGAGCCCCCCTTGAAGAGGTTGAATCTGTTGCTAGTGTTGCTGGAGGCTGGGGAGGCGGTTTTGGAGGAGCAATGCGTGGTGCAGCACTTGGCACTGCCATACTTCCTGGAATAGGCACAATTATTGGAGGCATCGTTGGGAGCATTGGGGGGGTATTGAAGGTTCACTTGGAGGTTGTGCTCTAGTTGATGTAATTGGTGATGCTTGTGACTGATATTGTTGATAAAAACTGTAGAAAGTGTCGCAGAAGATTTAAATGTTATAAGTATCAAGGCGAGGGCAACACATGCCCTGAATGCTGCCTCAGAGGGAAACAGAAGCAAAAATAAATGTTTGTATACATTTTAATGAATATGATAACTAAACATTTTGGTCCTCAGACAATCCACATAATGTTTTCAGTTTCATTTTAATAAAATCTACGAAACATTCATTGTTTCTGGGACCGATCACATTATAAATAAAAAGTGGGCATCCCTTGTATTTTCATGATTTTCAAAGAAATTATCAAAACAAATGTTTTTAAAAATAATTTGGTTGCATTTGAGTACTATTAAAATATTGTATAATCAGTTTTCTATTCTTAAATCATGATTACTTTCATTTTCTGCCCCATATTTCATATTAAGCTTCAGGTGACCTGGACATTAATGCAGCTTTATTCTTATCAATGCCCTGGCACATTATTGTTCTCCCTGGCATATTATTGTTCTCCCTGGCATATTATTGTTCTCTCTGGCACATTATTGTTCTCCCTGGCATATTATTGTTCTCCCTGGCATATTATTGTTCTCCCTGGCATATTATTGTTCTCCCTGGCATATTATTGTTCTCCCTGGTATATTATTGTTCTCCCTGGCATATTATTGTTCTCCCTGGCATATTATTGTTCTCCCTGGCATATTATGTGATAAATGTTTACCTGGAGTTTACCTGGAGAGAGTTTCGGGGGTCAACGCCCCCGCGGCCCGGTCTGTGACCAGGCCTCCTGGTGGATCAGCGCCTGATCAACCAGGCTGTTGCTGCTGGCTGCACGCAAACCAACGTACGAGCCACAGCCCGGCTGATCAGGAACTGTCTTTAGGTGTGTATGGAGTTAGATGTAATATTTCACGACCAATTCCCAACCTAGTTCATGTGTTGTTGAGGATTCCCCATCTTCCCCCACAAATTACCCACCAGCTTCCCCACCATCATCCTCCCCAGAAGACTATTATATATCAGATGACGTCTAAGAAGATCCAGAACAAAATGCACAGAATTTCTTCAAGAGAAGAAGAATTACTCTATGTTGATGTGATCAGTCCATCAATCTTGAATAGAATCTATTAAAGATTGATGGACTGACCACATCGACTCAAGGTTGAGGGACTGATTACCTCATTCTCCTCCTGTTCAAGATTCTCCTTTGTATGGACTGATGAAGCCACTGTGGCGAAACGTTTCCTCAATAAAGATACCCAAGAGTTGCACATGTGTCTAATTTATCCACAGAATTTCTTCAAGAGAAGAAGAATTACTCTATGTTGATTTTAGTCAATGATTTGTACCTTTTTTTTTGTTGGATGTATATGAAATGTGTATGAAATATTGTGTATTGGTTGTATAATAAATAAATGAAAATAGTGTAGTGTTACCCTGCATTTTAAGTTATTGTCTGGTCGACAAGATTCAGCCTGTGTGAGGTCATCACATGACGTCACTGACATCTGAGTAAACACAGGTGGGTGACGTCACACTTGTTTAGACCTCTATAAAGAGAAAGTACCATGTCCCATAGGGGAGTCCATTTGAATGCTTACCCCCATAGGAGGACCAAAAAACTTGATCCAAGGAGATGGAGTCTTTGTATTATTGATATCGAGAAAAACTTTATCCAAGGAGATTGAGCAGGAATATTTGGGGTGAGGGTGAATGGTGGGAGGTGTTGGGTCTTGATCCGAGGAGATGGAGCAGGAATTTTTGGATGGGGTGAAAGTGGAAAGAAGAACCTCAAAAACTTGATCCGAGGAGATGGAGAGCACAAGAAATTCAAAACCCCATAGGGGGTTTTGAATGCTTACCCAATAGGGGGGGAACCTAAAAAAAATTGATCCAAGGAAGTGGAGCAGGAATATTTGGGGTAGAAGTGGATGGTGGGAGGTGTGGGGTAGGGTGTTGATCCGAGGAGTTGGGGAATATAAGAAAATGAAAAAAAAATTGGGGGGGGATGGAGAGGGAGGTCTTGATCCAAGAAAGTGGAGATGAAATACTTGGACAAAGAGGGTACAAATGGATGGTGGGAGGTGTGGGGGAGGGTGTTGATCCAAGGAGATGGAGAGCATAAGAAAATTAAATAAAAAATTCTGAAAAAATCGGAAAAAATTCGGGGAGCGGGGGCGATCCGGCGGACGCTGCAGAAGGCGCTGCAGAAGGCGCAGGCGAGGGCGCAGGCGGGTGCGGGTCGGCACGGGTGGGGGGCGCGGCGAGAAGCCATGCCGTGGAAGGCCTTTTCAGGAGGAAGCCATACAGAAGAAAACCCAACTACTGTAGAGTTGTAGGTGAGTGGAACAAACTCCCGAGTACCGTCATAGAAGATAAGATGTGTAGTTTTAATAGGTTAGTGTTGCAGTTTAAATCTTAATCTTTAGCCAGGTTAGTGCACTCCGTAACAACGCACTTCATAGAATGGGAGGATATGATTCCAAACTTGGAAATGTAAGGCACAGATAATAGTTAGTCTTTTCAAGTTTCTTTTTATTTAAAAGCTTAAATACTTTAGATATTCATAAATATTAAATATCACTGTCAGAAACTTTCCTTTACACAAGAAAACTCTTAAATAGAATGTACATGTCAATATGGTCACTACACTTAATAATGATCAGAGGAATATTACCGCTTCCTCAATAGTAACATTACTTGTGTGCAAGTACATATATTGAGAATTAACACTTTCACTGAGTAACTCCCTGGCATAAGGAATATATCACAAAGTTCTAAGCTTGACACTGGTCGTCACATCGTAACCTGAAGATAACAGTATATAATTGTCCGCAGACTTCACAATAAACCACAAGCTGGTTCAGGAGTTTCTATAACACAATTCTCTATCCAAGTGAGAATAAGGCGGAGTACTAGGAGTGTAGCTCAGTCAATGTATACTGAGTCAGCAGAGAGAGAGAACTGCCATATACAGTAAATTCCTTCATGACATCAACTCGCCAAAAGGGGGAGAGGGTAGAGCGGCGCGAACTACCCACCAATGGACATACACCTTAGCCAGGTGTACCTACCCAACATTACTCATTTATATATATATATATATATATCATACCCGGGTATATTCCTACATCATATTATAAACTAGTGGAATCTTTAATTTAGCTAATATTAAAGAAACCGAGTATAATATTAAGTGGATAATACATACAAATTAATCGCATTATGACTTTGGTCATAACACCCCCCCCCCCCTTTCGGGGATTAAACTTCGCCGTAAAAGAGGACTTCAAAAACAGAATATAAACCAGAATACAAGTCATTCCTCTGACAAAGACTGATGACAAATGTTGCTTCTCCAACAAGAAAATTAAGTCTTGTGTCCCCAAACCACGTATGTGTGGACACCACGTAACCAGAGCTTCTGGTAGAAGAGGCGTTTCTCATAAAGAGGCCTTTTAAGTGACCATTGGTAGCAGGAGAAGTCAGGGTAAGACAACAGGAGACTACCACCGCAGAAATAAGTTCTGGATACCATATGGTGGCTTACATGACAGGTCTCCTCAGTGTTTACAAGAATCAGATAACTGTAAGTAAACAAATGGCATTAAAAATTGCATTAAACAAATACACACCTATAAAAATGTACTGTAAATCCTCTTTTGTAAATTCAAATTTAATTACATGTCTTAAGGACGGGACAGTGTCAGCAATCACATTATCAGCTCCTCTAATATGGTTAATACTTATAGAAAAAGGTTGTATCCTAAGGGACCATCTTTGTATTCTAGCATTCTTAGCCTTCATGGTGTTTAAAAAGGTTAAGGGATTATGATCTGTTTTTACTCTAATTTTATGAGGGGTAGTCCCGAGATATACCTCAAAGTGTTCCAAGGCTAAGACCAATGCTAGTGCCTCCTTTTCAACGGTTGCATAACTTAATTGATGGGGTTTCAATTTTGCAGAAAAATAACAGACTGGGTGTAAAAGATCAGAAGAGGAGGAAGGTTGTAGAAGAACAGCACTGATTGCATACTCGCTGGCATCCACTTGTAAAGTAAAGGGAGCGTCGAGCACCGGACTCTGTAGAACTGGAGAGGAACCAAGTAGACGCTTTAAATGAGTAAAGGCTAACTCACTTGTAGTCGTCCATTTAAAAGGAACTTTAGAACTTGTAAGTTCAAACAGCGGTGCTGCCACTTGCGAAAAATTAGGGCAAAACCGGCGGTAGTAACCGGCCATCCCTAGAAACCTCTGTACACCTTTGTCTTGCGGAGCAGGAAAATCCATAATATCATGAATCTTTGCATTAACGGGGGCAACCGTGCCTTGCCCTATATTAAATCCCAGATATTTTATCCGGACCTGACCAAACTCACACTTGGCAAGGTTGACGGTAAAATGGTGTTCATCTAGCCTTTTCAAGAGTGCTTCCAGCCGAATCAGGTGTTGAGGCCAGTCATTGCTGAATACTACCAGATCATCTAGGTAGGCTTCCGTTCCTTCCAAGTCGTACGTTAGCCGATTCATAAGCCTCTGGAAGGTCGAGGCAGCGTTGCAGAGCCCGAAGGGCATCACCCTGTAGTTAAACAGGCCTCCAGGCACGGTGAAAGAAGAAATCTCCTGCGCTCGGGGCGATAACGGCACTTGATAACCACGCAGGAGGTCCAAACGACTGACATACTTAGCACTGGCAACGCTGTCTATTAGGTCGTCAACCCTAGGAAGGTGGAATCCGTCAGGCACTGTTAGGGAATTTACTTTCCGATAGTCGGTACACATTCTAAATGAACCGTCCGACTTAGGTACAAGGACACACGGTGAAGCCCAAGGGCTTTTGCCATGTTCAATCAAACCATGATCGAACAAGAAACTTATTTCCTCCCGCAGCACTTTAATCTTTACTGGGCTGACTATATGGAGCTTGTTTAATCGGAGCAGCTCCTTGCACGTCAACATCGTGGATCCCCATGGTGCACTGTCTGGGGATATCTCCAAAGAGACTTCCGTAAGTGGAAATCAAGTCTCGGATTTCACTTGATCTTTCCTTTTCTAAGTAGCCAAGATAATCATCTAAGGTTTCCATTATTTCCGAGTTCTTCAGTCTTATCTCTACTCCACGTGAACAATCTTTACTCGAGTCACCTTCCTGTGACCTCACCGCAGCCACAGGGACAAGTCCTTCGTAGTATTTCTTTAGCTGATTTATATGGTAAGTTCGGGTCAACTTTCTTCTTCCTGGTGTTCTTACCACGTAATTTACCTTACTCAGCTTCTTAATCACCTCCATTGAACCCTCATACTTGGGTTGCAAGGTATGGCCTGGCACCGGCTTTAAAGCTAACACTTTGTCTCCCACATTTAATGAACGCTCAACAGCAGTCTTGTCATAATGTTATTTCATACGGTTTTGAACTTGTCTGAGGTTGTCAGCGGCCAATTGCCGAGTAAAAACCAAGTTTTTTTTTTGCATTGCCGTGGGAGATAAACAAAGAAGGCTCCACTTTCCCAGACCATACGTCCCTTAGCATTACTAACGGTCCTCGGACCGCATGACCATAAATGAGTTCAAAAGGACTAAATCCTAAACTCTCCTGTTCGCTCTCTTAAGGCAAGGAGGAGGAAAGGAATACCTTCATCCCAGTCTGTTGAGAACTGCTCACAGTATGCCCTCATCATAATCTTCAGGGTTTGGTAAAACCTCTATGACACCCTGGGTTTGGGGTCTATATGCTGTTGAAACAATGGGTTTAACTCCGACCCTGGACATAGCTTCACGGAAAATCTTTGATGTGAAATTCGTCCCTCTGTAAGATTGAATCTCCTTAGGGAATCCGAACTGTGCGAAGAATCTAAATAGGACTCTCACAATAGCCTTAGCACTAATCTTGCGTAGTGGCACAGCCTCTGGATACCGAGTAGTCGTATCCATTATAGTAAGATATTGATTGCCAAGCCTAGTTTTTGGGAGAGGTCCCACACAGTATTACGAGCCGAGAGAAGGGTTCGCCTTCTACGGCAATAGGTAAGAGGGGAGCAGGAGGAGGTTTTTGTGCAGGCTTTCCAACGAGCTGGCAAATAGCACAGTTTCTCAAACTCAGTCACGGTATCCTTCATCTTGGGACAAAAGAAATATCGGGCTAATTTTCCTAGAGTCTTTCTTATCCCCAAATGTCCGCCCATGGGGCTAGAATGTGCCACTTCCAATGCTAACTCCCGAAATCGGACAGGTAAAACCAAGAGCTGTTTTGGCTTGAGACATGAATTAACTGAAGTCGACGAAAATTTCTTCATCAGGATACCGTCAGAGTAATAAAAACATTCTTCCTTACCCTCAGCTTCCATCTCAGTAAGCGCTTGATCCCTTGCCTGTTTCAACAACGGGTCTTCAAGCTGTTCTTTTACTAAATTTTCACGATTAAAGTCGCTACTCCGTAATGGGGCAAAATCTACCATTTGGGATTTTGGAGGCTGATTTTCGACTTCGTGTTGATCACTGGCACTGAACAGAGCATCCAGACCCCAATCTGAGGGTTCATCAGGAGTAGGCAGTGGTTCCAAATTCTTAGCCATAGCCCTGGTTATGGCTGTAAGAGGGAATAGACGAGGACCTTCCTTACACCCTTCAATGGCGCAACTCTCTCTTGAGAACTTCTCTATAACATAAGGTTCTCGGCAAATTCCTCCCCTTCCTAAATCATTACCCACCAATAGATCTACACTCTTAATAGGAAAATCAGTTTCAGAAAGGCCCACAACAGCTTCACCTTGATATGAATATACGTTCACAGATACCTTATGAAGGGGTACTCTTGTGATGGTGCCACTGTAACCTTCTAGGAGAACATCCAGGTTAATATAAGTGTCATCATTTAGAGGAAGTACTCCTTTTCTCAGTAAGGTCAGGTAGCTTCCCGTATCCTGATAGGATACTATGTCCACCATTTGGTCCTCTAACCAGCCTTACCCTTAAAGAAGTAAGGCAACATGGCTTCCGAAATTTTGTCTGCGAACAACTCAGAGGGAATTAGGCACTTCGATTTTGAGGAAGACGTCATCTGTACAGGTAATTTTTCAGAACCTGACCGCCTACGGTCTCGACTTAATTGGAAATATGAGCGCCTCCAATGGCCTGGTTTCTGACAATAAGAGCAAGTTGGGCCTCTTCTTTATGCATTTCCCTCGTAAGATGGTTTTCCTTTACCATTACTATGGACGACGCTCGAGGAGGCTTTTGGTGAATGAGGAGGAGAGGTCTGCTGATCCATTTTCCTAGGAGAGAAAGACTGACTCTTAGGAGAACATAACCTGGCTCTCTCTCTAGACCCTTTTTCCTTGGTCAATTGAGAGGTTATCTCGAAGTGATCAGCTAGAGAAGCAGAGGCCAACACATCTGCAGTCTGGTGTTCGATAACAAAGGAGCGTACATCGCCCGTCAGAGAGTTCTGAAATTCTTCTTGCAAGATCAACTGTATCAGACGCTCCATAGTATCACACCCAGATGACCAACCATCGCTCTAGAGCCACCTTTTGCCGGGCAAATTCTACCCAGGTTTGGCCGGACAGTCTTTGTAGAGAGCAGAAGGTGCACTGATAACTTACAGGAAGTAAGTCATACTCCTTTAAAATGATCTTAACTGCCTCGTAATCTGCATACTTATCATACGGGAGAGCTGCAGTACATGATTGAGCCTTACCCTTAAGTGTGGTGTGAAGTAAGGTAGCCCAATGTTCAAGAGGCCATCTCATCCCTCGTGCCTGATTCTCAAATGTGTCGAAGTAAGTGTCCAAGTCTGTTTCACAAAACCTGGGCACTAATGAGGCAGCCCTGTGCAGGTCAAAGGTCAAGGTTTGAGCAGCAGACGACTTGCTCTTTTCTTTTTGCCTCTCGAATCTGATGTTTTCCCTCTCGAACTCTTCTTTATACAGTAAGCGCTGGGATTCCAGTTGCTCTGTTTGCAACTTTATAAGATGTTCCAGACTTTGAAAGTGTTAGAGTGTGAGAGGAGTCAAAGGTACTGGAGGAGTGGGAGGAGAGAGTCCCTCTAGGCGAAGCTTGGGACGAGCTCCACCTCTGGTCGCCCCCACATGACCAGGGCTAGCTAATGGGCTCTCATTACACGAATCAGGTGGTACGTTGTCCCGAGACATAGCCTCTGCTCCCAAAGTGAGGCCTTCAAATGAAGCCACCAAATGAGCTACTCCAAGGGACAAAGATTCCTCCGAGGGTGTCTTGCCATGCGAGTCCAACCTCGGGATAGTGTCAGAGGGCTGAGAAAACAGTATGTTCTGTATTATAGAACGGACAGTACTCGCTATATAACGATTGTTATATGAAACTCGTAAATATTTAGCAACTTGCCAGCATTGTTGTAGTGGTAAAGTCTTCAGCGTATCTGGAGTCAGGTCCTTCACCAACTGTGATATGTCATGATCCATGGTCAAGAAGTTCAAAGCTCCCGAAACAGGCCCCCACTTGTTGCGGTTCAAATCTTAATCTTTAGCCAGATTAGTGCACTCCGTAACAACACACTTCATAGAATGAAAGGATATGGTTCCAAACTTAGAAATGTAAGGCACAAATAATAGTTACTCAGTCTTTTCAAGTTTCTTTTTATTTAAAAGCTTAAATACTTTAGATATTCATAAATATTAAATATCACTGTCAGAAACTTTCCTTTACACAAGAAAACTCTTAAATAGAATGTACATGTCAATATGGTCACTACACTTGATAATGATCAGAGGAATATTACCGCTTCCTCAATAGTAACATTACTTGTGTGCAAGTACATATATTGAGAATTAACACTTTCACTGAGTAACTCCCTGGCATAAGGAATATATCACAAAGTTCTAAGCTTGACACTGGTCGTCACATCGTAACCTGAAGATAACAGTATATGATTGTCAGCAGACTTCACAATAAACCACAAGCTGGTTCAGGAGTTTCTATAACACAATTCTCTATCCAAGTGAGAATAAGGCGGAGTACTAGGAGGGTAGCTCAGTCAATGCACACTCAGTCAGCAGAGAGAGTGAACTGCCATATACAGTAAATTCCTTCATGACATCAACTCGCCAAAAGGGGGAGAGGTTAGAGCGGCGCGAACTACCCACCAATGGAGATACCTTGTTATAAACCTTAGCCAGGTGTACCTACCTAACACATTACTCATGATATATATTAATATATATACATCATACCCGGGTATATTCCTAAATCAGATAATATTATAAACTAGTGGAATCTTTAATTTAGCTAATATTAAAGAAACCGAGTATAATATTAAGTGGATAATACATACAAATTAATCACATTATGACCTTGGTCATAACAGTTAGATAAATTACATGAGTGGGTGTGAGTTGGACCTGACTAGCTTGTGCTACTTGGTCAGTTGCCGTGATCCTTCCTTAGTGAATGTGACCTGACCTTACTACCTTAAGGCATTGACTTAAGCCGGTGGTAGAATTGGACCTGTTTTGCATGGGCCAATAGGCCTGCTGCAGTATTACGTCTTTCTTATGTTCTTAATCTATTGATTAGTTCTTTTCATCACAACCTTGATTAGTTACTGTCATTTTTTTTTATTTTTTAAATTTGAAAGCTTCAATTACATTCATCTTCATTATGTATTAATATTGGTTGAATTACCGACAATATGTTAAGTAAAAGGACACAAATACATCTAATGTGAAATTTTATGGCGGCAAAGTTTCGCTCTCCAGGAGCTTGATCAAGCTATTACAAACATTACATGGACGGAATGGTAGGTAAGACACATAGGCAACAGTTAGGCAACTTTATTCTGGAACATTTCGCCTACACAGTAGGCTTCTTCGGTCGAGTGCAGAAAGTAGGCAGGAGCAGTAGACATGTGAAGACGATGTAATCAGTCCATTACCCTTTATTCTGAAACGTTTCGGAATAAAGTTGCCTAACTGTTGCCAATGTGTCTTACCTACCATCCTGTCGGTATTGTATACCATTTTAATATTCAATACTTGATTGTCTGCATCGCTATTGGGCCGTGCAGACCCCCTTGCCTGACGCTCCTCAGTAACCTGACAGCAGTGGTACGAGGAGGTGTTGTGCATTCGCTGCCTGGATGAGGTAGAGTGCGGACGTGCTTTGCACCCCTCTACTGTTTCCCAGACGAGCTAATCAGTCAACGACATGGCGCCAGGTGTTCGCAGGAGAGTGAATACTGTGGGCATTGAACTTATTAGTGGGGCTTTAACACCTACGTCAGTCGATGTGTTATTGCCCAAAATTATACGAGAGACATATGGCATCAGAGACGAGGATTTATATGGAGTGGCACTGAACGGTGTATATAGAATTTTCGTGAAAGTGCTAACTGCTCAAGTATACGAGGCTTTGGTTGATCGTTACCAAGATGTCAGCATTACTGTAACACCGGCAGTGAGGGTCAAGTTGATTGATGTATCACGACATTATTCGTGGGTTAAGCTCCGCAACGTGCCTTTTGAGGCTGATGAGGTAGATATTCGAAATGTTTTCGAACGTTATGGAACTGTACATCTGGCCCAACCTGGCAAATGGGTAAAAGGTGCTTACACAGGATTTCCTGAGGGTTCTTTTAATCTCAAGATGACGCTTAGGCATCCTATACCCTCGTATGTATATCTCGAAGAGTTTAGAACCCAGGTAATGGTAGCATATGCGGGGCAGAGGCGTACGTGCCGACTGTGTGGCGAATTTGACCATATGGCGGCAGACTGTGGAAAGCGGAGTATGGCTCCTGGGCCGGCAAGGGGCGGAACACCTGCGCATGAGCACCCGATGCCTAAGGAAGAACGGGGGCAAGGAGGAGGGCGTGGTCGCATGTGGAGTGAAGAGTTAGTGGCTCCTCCAGTGGAATCGGAAGAAGTGGTGATCCATGAATCACCTGGCCCATCAACAGTGGCTCCTGGGCCGGCAAGGGGCGGAGCACCTGCGCATGAGCACCCAATGCCTAAAGAAGAACGGGTGCAAGGAGGAGGGCGTGGTCGCATGTGGAGTGAAGTGGTGGTGGCTCCTCCTGGGGAATCGGAAGAAGTGGTGATCCATGAATCACCTGGCCCATCAACAGTACAGTTGTCAAGTGAGGAGGTACAGGAGGGCGCAGCAGTGAAGGCTATTGAGGAGGAGTTGGAGACGGTGATACAGGCTATGTTACAGTCTACGGAGGTGGAGAGTTACAGCGAACAAGACCCTGGGATCAGGGTAGAAGGTGTGTGTGGGGAAGGGGAGGATCAGGTGGCACCTGTGGTGGACAGTGCGAGTGCCATGGAGGGGCATGGAGGCGGATTAAGGGTGGTAGAGGTGGAAGTCCATTGTGCTGGCTCCCAGGACTCAGATATGGAAACTGAGGGAGCTACAAGGAAAAGGGCAGCAGCGTCAGATTCGGACGATGTTCTGACACCGGCGCAAAGGCCGGGGAAAAAGACATGGGGTTCTGGTACCCAGAGTGACTCTGCGAGAGGGCCACAACAGAAGGGGGGGGGGGATGGTTGGGAAGGAGGGGGGAAACTGTGGCAAAGGCACAGTCCAGGGGAACAGTCTGAAAGGGAAGAATCTTGACATGAGGCGGGGAAGGAAACCTTAAGCTGGCCTCAGGTGTGTAACAATAAATATTAATGGTCTGTGTGATGGTGTTAAACGGGAGTGCTTCAGGATGTTTTTGAATAGGTATAAGGTTGACGTAGCTTTTGTGCAGGAGCACAATTTTAAGCTTGGTCGTGAATTAGTGGTGCCTGGGTATCAGGCTTATGTGTTGCCGTCTGAGCGTTTAAAAGGAGGAGTGGGTGTGTTGATCAGGGAGGCGGGCCCGTTTGTATTGCATAGGAAAGAGGGGGGGGAGGGGGGAGAGTATTACGTGTGGAAGGATGGTGGATGGGAGAGAGAGTGGCGTTTGTGTGTGTGTATGCCCCAGCAGAAAGTGACGTGAAAGTGAAGATGGATTTTGTGCGGGAGGAGCTCGTGTATTACCTACGCACGTTACCGTCTGTCGCGATTGTGGGGGGGGATTGGAATTGTGTAATTAAGAAGACAGACGTGGAACCCAGAGGAGCGGGATATTTTTCCTCAGTCTTGGGGGGCCTGCTTAGAGATCTTCAGTTACGTGATGCTTTCGGGGGAGGTCTGTGGGAAGTGGAACATACGTTTATAAGAAGGGGATATGCGGCTCGTTTGGACAGGTTATATTTATCTCGGAGGGTTTTGGTAGAGTCTTTTAAAACTATAGAGATGGTGTCTTCCGATCATAGGGCGGTATTAGTGGAGGTGGGGTGGGATGCTTTGGCTCGTAGGCAGGGAAGTTATTGGAAACTGAACACGATGGTTTTGGGGGATAGGGAGGGAGTGGAAGCGTTTGCAATATTTTGGGAACAGCTCTGTGCCGACAGAAGAACTGAGGAAGACGTGGTAGGATGGTGGGATA
The DNA here is from genome assembly GCF_038502225.1 of Cherax quadricarinatus. Taxonomy (NCBI): domain Eukaryota; kingdom Metazoa; phylum Arthropoda; class Malacostraca; order Decapoda; family Parastacidae; genus Cherax; species Cherax quadricarinatus. Next base: position 36,994 of record NW_027196793.1, read on the forward strand.
GTGTGGCTAAGTTACGAATACGTCATTTTTATGTGAGGGAGGGCAAACGCATTAATCAATTGCGGTATGGTTTGTCAAATTACTTAGAATCTAGATTACGGAATTGTTACGAGGGGGGGGCGGTGGCCGGGGTGTACCCGGTGGAGGATATACACATGTTGAAGGACAGAATACAGGATTTGCAAGAAGAACGTTTTGCAGCTGTACGGGTACAGGCGGGGTTAGACGAAGTACTCTGGGGCGACAAGCCATCAGCTTGTGTGCTGCGAGGACAGAAGGTACGACAGCGAACGACTACAATACCAGGTTTGCAAGTCATATCTTCTGTGGGGGGTTTTAGAGAGGGTCAGGTATTAAGGGACACCAAGGGGATGAGTGCATATGCAGATAGATGGTTTGAGGAATACGGGAAAAGTAGTGGGGTGGATGGTGAGGTTCTTGGGAAGGTATGTGAGTATGTGCCGAGCAAACTGGGGAGGAGTGATCGGGAGGCACTGGGTGGGGTCATTGAGGAGGGGGAAATATGGAGAGCCCTTATGGACATGAGGAAGGGTAAGGCACCCGGGATCGATGGTTTACCTAGCGAATTTTATGTACAGCACTGGGGTCTGCTTAGGGGTTTCCTAGTAAGGTTAATGAATGCCATGAAAGATGGAGGTAAGATGGGAGAATCTCAGGCAACGGCGGTGGTGGTGTTGGTCCCAAAGGGTAAACAGCAGAGTACCCTTCGGGATTATCGAGCCATTTCATTGCTTTGTGCTGATTATAAATTATTTGCGAAAATTCTTGGGAATCGGCTTAAATGTGTTGTGGGGAGGGTCGTGTTTGAGTCTCAGTTTGGTTTACCTGGTAGGTCAATGAGCGTGGGTCACGGGATTATCAAGGGGTTCCTGGAGGACATGGAAAGGGAAAGAGGAGCGTTGGTGGCGTTGGATTGGCAAGGGGCTTATGATAGGGTGGAAAGAAAGGCTTTGAGGGATATTCTCCTACGACAGGGGTTTGGCGAAGAAATAGTGGGGTGGGTGGATACGCTGTACTCAAATGCGAAGGTAAGGGTGCAAATCAATGGGTGTGTGGGGGGGGGGGTGTCAACATGGAGAGGGGTCTTCGGCAGGGATGTCCTTTATCACAAATATTGTTTGCATGTGTTCAGGATCCCTTTTATAGGATGGTGGAGGATCGTCTAAGGCCGGGGGGGAGGGATGGTGAGCTGAAGCCGTGGCCTGGTTTGGTGGGCTATGTTGATGATACCACTATTTTGGCAAGTGAGGAGACACGGTTAGGACTTTTGGGGGAAGTTGTACACACTTTTGGGAGAGCTACTGGGATGAAGGTAAATCTGGAAAAGTCAATGATCATGGGGCTGGGAGAGTGGACAGAGAGATTAGAGTGGGGATGTGATGTTGTGCAGCGGAGGACCGGGAGTCTGAAAATCTGCGGTGTCATGTATGAGGCTGACCTGAGTGCTGCAAGGGTTAGCAATTCGAATAGGATGGTGGAACAGGTGCAGCGACGGTTGGGAATGCTGCGACCTCACCATTTAACCCTTAGGCAGCGTGTAATTGTCATCAATGTATTACTATATAGTAAAGTCTGGTTTGTTTCGGCTGTGATGCCGTTAACAGGAACGGCGATCACGAGTATTCTTAGAATGGTGTTCAAATTTTTGTGGGGTTCAGGGTGCAACTGGTTGCGAAGGGAGGTAGTGACATTGCCGGTATGTAGGGGAGGGTTGGGTTTGTTGGACTTGAGAAAGCGCGTGAAATGTGTGTTTATTAAGAGGGAAGTGATGAGTGCAGGTGGATGGAGGGAGGGTCAGCTAGATAAGGTACATGCTCACCTGAGGAAATGGTATGGAGGGGCGGAAATGAAGGAATGCGAGACAGTGTTACGCGCCTTAATGTTAGCCAGGGAACCAGGAAAAGTAAAGGTGGGAACTTTCTGTAAATTGTTAGAGAGACATGTAGTGGCGCCGGTTGAAGGGATCTACCCCATGTATGCATGGGATGTAATATGGCGAAGGTTTAGTAAATTAAGGATACGACCTAGGGCGCGTGAGGTTATGTACCGTTTCCTGCATGGGATTTTGCCAACGGGAGCGATGCTCCGAGACAGGAGGGTTATTGAGGGTGGGGGGTGTGGCAGATGCAGTGGGGAAGAGACTGCGTATCATGTCGTCTATTTTTGTGAAGGTTTGGAGTGCATCAGGGTATGGATGCGTAAGGTAGTGGTGAGGGTGGGGGGCCAAGGTGTGGCGGTATTGCGAGCGTTGAGTCTTGATATGAGTGGTGTGGAGGAGAGTGTGGTAAGGGGTTTAGCATATGTCATCGTGGACTACATATATGTTTTATGGGGTATGAGGGGGAAGGTGGGTGGGGATGTGCTGAGAAGGACTTTGGCGGCGACGTTTTATCGAACTTTGTGTCGCAACAGAGACATTTTTGGGAAAAGGTGGGAAGAGTATTTTTCTGAAGGTTATAGAGGACTAACAATAGGGATTTTATTGGCGTTATAAGGGACTTTAACTGCCGGGGTGAGTGGGTTGGTAAAAGGGGGGGGGGGTTCAACGGGCTCACCTCCTTGGGAATGCAGTGATGTGGTTGGGTGTGATTGGAGGTACTAGTGTGTGACCAGATGAGAGGTTGTGCAAGATAAGTTTTGCTTAGTTCCCTTGATGGGGAAGGTGTAAGGAGCAGATTAAATATATAACATGTATTAATGTATAACCTATAAATTATATAACATGTATATTTCTTTGGTAGAGTATTATGTTCCACTTGCACTGGTATTGCAATTGAATTTGAATTTTCTTGAGAGGGTTTTCCTTTCACTATTTCCTTGAAGCACTGAGTTATTTTTGTTTTATTGTAACGTGGTCCAGCATCAGTTTTGGTAGTAATTACCTATTATTATTGTTCTTAATTAAGGTATTGTAATTTTGGTAGTCCTGTACCATTCATGGTTGTAAATAATGCTTCCTCAAGTGACATGTGTCATAATAATCCTAAATTGAGGATAATTAATGTCATGATTATTCAGGTTGGTGATAGGGTTAGTTTTCAATGTGTGTGAGTGGGGGGGGGGATGATGGGTCACCTGTGTTGCAGCACAGGTTTCTTAATAAGGCATATTGTAGGTCTGGTGTATTTGTTGAGAGTGGTATTATGGGTGATTGTCATTAAGCTTGGAGCATTATTGTGTTGAGGTTGTAATTTTAGGAGTTTTATTAATAGCCATTTTGTGGCCTTTGTTATTATAACTTTATTCCTTCTTAAATTGTGATATGTTATAAAAACTTGTATATAGTAGACTGTCAGATGTTGCCTGGATTGTTTTGTGTTTATATATTGTTTTACTGATGTTGTCCTTGATCATTTTTTTATATATGTACCTATTAATATCTGTACATGAAGTTTTTAAATAAAATATAAAAAAAAAATATTCAATACATGGACACAGAGGGTATATATAGGCTCAGAGTGAGGTGTAATACTAGTGGAAGTAGTAGTAGTAGTAGTAGTAGTAGTAGTATGGTAGAACAATCAACTTGCGCCCTTCACTCTGGCTCCTCTATGTAGATTACATCTTTGTTCTGTGGCCTCATGACTCTAGTCTCCTCCAACCATTTCTTGATGCTCTTAATAATCTTGCCCCTTCATTAAGTCTAAAGCTGAATGGGAATCTAATTCCTTGCTTCCTTTCCTTGATGTTCATGTCCACCGCTCAGATACAGGTTTGGCCTTTACCACTTACCACAGACCTATTTACCTGGAGTTTACCTGGAGAGAGTTCCGGGGGTCAACGCCCCCGCGGCCCGGTCTGAGACCAGGCCTCCTGGTGGATCAGAGCCTTATCAACCAGGCTGTTGCTGCTGGCTGCACGCAAACCAACATACGAGCTACAGCCCGGCTGATCCGGAACTGACTTTAGGTGCTTGTCCAGTGCCAGCTTGAAGACTGCCAGGGGTCTGTTGGTAATCCCCCTTATGTGTGCTGGGAGGCAGTTGAACAGTCTCGGGCCCCTGACACTTATTGTATGGTCTCTTAACGTGCTAGTGACACCCCTGCTTTTCATTGGGGGGATGGTGCATCGTCTGCCAAGTCTTTTGCTTTCGTAATGAGTGATTTTCGTGTGCAAGTTCGGTACTAGTCCCTCTAGGATTTTCCAGGTGTATATAATCATGTATCTCTCCCTCCTGCGTTCCAGGGAATACAGGTTTAGGAACCTCAAGCGCTCCCAATAATTGAGGTGTTTTATCTCCGTTATGCGCGCCGTGAAAGTTCTCTGTACATTTTCTAGGTCGGCAATTTCACCTGCCTTGAAAGGTGCTGTTAGTGTGCAGCAATATTCCAGCCTAGATAGAACAAGTGACCTGAAGAGTGTCATCATGGGCTTGGCCTCCCTAGTTTTGAAGGTTCTCATTATCCATCCTGTCATTTTTCTAGCAGATGCGATTGATACAATGTTATGGTCCTTGAAGGTGAGATCCTCCGACATGATCACTCCCAGGTCTTTGACGTTGGTGTTTCGCTCTATTTTGTGGCCAGAATTTGTTTTGTACTCTGATGAAGATTTAATTTCCTCATGTTTACCATATCTGAGTAATTGAAATTTCTCATCGTTGAACTTCATATTGTTTTCTGCAGCCCAGTGGCATGTACATTCACTACTTTTCTTATCATGCTTCCTCTGTCAAGTGTTCTTATCTCCCTCTTTCTCTGCGCTCTCCTCATTTGTGATAATCAGTTCCTTCGAGCAGAAATTTCCACTCTTCATAATTCATTTTCTCGGCTACCCTTCCCATTTCATAGACTCTGCTTTCTCATGTGCTAAACGTAATTTCTTCTCTCCCAAACTCTCTATATAACAAAAATAGGCACAATACCGTGGCTGGAACGATACACAAATAACCCGCACATAGAAGAGAGGAGCTTACGACGACGTTTCGGTCCGACTTGGACCATTTACAAAGTCACAGTTTGACTTTGTAAATGGTCCAAGTCGGACCGAAACATAATCGTAAGCTCCTCTCTTCTATATGCGGGTTATTTGTGTACCAAACTCTCTACTGGAAATTTTTCTGTCCTCTGCCTTCCCTACATTTCCGGTATTTTTAATCTCAACAACTCTCTCCGTTCCTTAGACATCAAGTTTACTTTCCGCCAGATTAACACTCTTTCGCACTAATCTCGTTCATAACTTCCCTCCCTCTGCAGATGCTCTTGGTGTCTTCTCTATTTCTTGTACCTCCTGTCCTCTTGAATACTTTGGAGAAACTGGCCGATCTTTCTCTGACAGACTTAGGGAGCACAAAAGTAGTGTTAGGCTTTCTGACCTAACAATGCTCTTTTCTGTCACGTCAGAGATCACAACCATCCTATTGACTGGTCTTCTGCTAAACTATCTTCCCAACATCGTCGTCAGGTTGAATCGTCCCTAATACACAATTTTCCTTGTATGAATCTTTCTTCTGTCTTGTGCATTTGTTCCTTCGTTATTTATTTATTTTATTTCATTTATTTATTTATTATTTTTATTTATCTATTATTCATCCTCCCTTCCTTGGTGTTCTTGCTCTTACCCTCTGTGGGCACCTAGCTCCCTTGCAGTGCTCCTCTTTCTTACTATTTGACTGGCTCCTCCACCTTCTTACTTCCCCACTGCTACTACTACTACTACTACTACTACTACTACTACTACTACTACTACTACTACTACTACTACTAATACTACTACTACTAATACTACTACTACTACTAATACTAATACTACTACCCCCAGTACCATCTCCTGTCTATACATACTCTTCCTGCTTTCCTTCTCGTTAGTGTGACTTTTGTAAATGGTCCAAGTCGGACCGAAACGTCCTCGTAAGCTCCTCTCTTCTATATGCGGGTTATTTGTGTATCGTTCCAGTCACGGTAATGTGCCTTTTTTGTCACTTAATCAACTTGTATGAGCAAAGGTATAAAAGGTATTACCAGGCAGCATAAAAATAGGTTAGACAAAAATCGGTGGTTGGATTCAAGAAGGTGTTTCAATGTTCCTCCTCTGTAATGTGCTTGAGTGGCATTTGCAGCAGAAACTATGTGATGGCAGGGTTTTCAAGAGGATTCTCGCTAAGACCTCAGAGATAGTGAAGCTGTGTTTAATTAATTGTGTTAGAAGCGATTAATGCTGAATCAAGGCACTAGACGTCCCCTTCACAAAGTTGATAAGAACAAAAGAAATAAGAAAGGAGGAACACTGCAGTAGGCCTGTTAGCCCATACTATGTAGGTCCTTCACAAATCCAAACCACTAACGGAACAAGAACATGAGAAAATAAGTCAGTGGTCAGTCGTCATGAGAGGTCACAGGCCCTGAGCTGATTTAGGGATTTGTGTGGAGGGTTTCATAGCCATGGCTTGCTTCTGCAGTGTTTTAAAATCTGAGGCTGGAGTGTTGAAGGCTGAGGCCCTACTTCACCAAGAGGAAATTAGGAGGCTGAAGGTTCACTTCGATGGGTTTGGGAGTGAGTATGAGGTGGCTGGAGTGGTTGAGGGAACTGAGGCTACGAGCAGTGAGGTGCAGTCTTTCACTCGCTGCGAGAAGACTGAAGGTGGAGAGGACGAAAAAGATACCAGCAGAGAGGTGCAGTCAATCACCTGCTACCAGTGGCGAGTGGTTCCCAGTAATGGGAGGAGTATCAAATTAAGGAAAGTTAAGAAAGAAGATCTGAAGGTAGGAAATCGCTTCTCTGTTCTTCAGGATGAGTGTACTTCAGTGGTCAGTGAAGGCAAAGGTACTACTCCTCCTGCTAATAAAGGAAAGTGAATTCTTGTAGTTGGGGACTCACAGGTAATATACAGGGACCATGCTTTTTGTAATAGGAATAAAAAGGTGAGAGAGAGAGTGTGCTTTCCTGGAGCTGGTGTTGGTGACATACTCAACAGGTTGGAAAATATCATGTCAGGTAAAGGGAACACACCCATTATCTGTCTCAGTGCTGGTGGAAATGATATTGGGAAGGGTAGGGGAGAAGAGCTGCTAGATAATTACAGATCATCTATGGATTTAGTTAGGCCTAAGGGAGGTATCCCAGTTATATGTAGCAACTTCCCATGAAGGGTAGTGGGCAATGTATGGTTGTCTAGGGCAATTGGTGTAAATTTCTGGCTGGAGAGATACTGCAAGGAACTTGCAATTCTATTCATTGGCAACTGTGAGAACTTTTATGGCGAACATGATATGTATACAAGGGATGGGGTATATCTCTCTGGGGCAGAGGTGGTAGCACTTGTCAACTCAATTGAAAGGGCCATTGCTGATGTGTCTAGGATTTTAAACTGATAAAAGATAGAGGTATGGGTGTGTGGGAAACAGTCAGGTTGCAATGCTATGGTTGTGAACAGTAAATGTTTAAAAGACATTCATCATAAAGTTACAAACAGAGACTATGGATCAGGTCAGGAAACAATGGGAGACAGCAGAAGGCAGTGAGAGACTAGCTCCCTTAAGGTTTACTATGCTGGTAGCAGGAGTGTAAGAAATAAGATAGATGAGCTAAGATTAATTGCAAGTGCAGGAAACATAGATATTATTGCTATAAAAGAGACTTGGCTAAATCTGAAAGATAGAGAAATGCCTTCTGAATATCACATACAGTGACTTTCATTAAGGCTTTTGACAGAGTCCCACATCAGATATTATTCCACATGGATAAGGTCAACAGGAAGGGTTGTAAAGTAGTGATGTATGTAACAGATAATTTAAATTGTTATGTTAGACAAGATATAAAATTAGAAACATAAGCCACTGAATCTGTTTGATTACAGCTTATCGAGGGCCGTGAAAAGCTAATCTTAGATGTGATTTACAGGCCCCCATACCTTATCAGGGAGTACAGTAATTAAACTTCTATGATACGAAATTAGTAAGGCATCTACATACGAAAATATTGTGCTAATGGGAGATTTGAACTATAGACAAATTGACTGGAGCAATTTGACAGGAAAGTTAAAGTCAAGTGACTTTCTTGATACAATTCAGGATTGTTTTTAAAACACTTTGTGACAGATACAACTAGAGGAAATAACCTGCTTGACTTGATTTTTGCCAACAGGAAATCGCTAATTGTAGCCAGTGAGCCTACATGCCTAATTCCCATAGTTTCTGCCAGAGGCCAGGCCTCTCAGTGGGCATTCCAGCCTGCTTACCCCTACCTCTCTCTCACTCTCTCAGTGGACTTCACTCAGTCAACAAGGCTTATTCCTCTCTTCCTCGCAGGCATGGCCCTCCCGGGCCATGGGCACTTACACTGTCTGTGTACCCAAGAACCCAAATAAAGAAAGAAGCTGCCAAAGCCTTTATCATTGAACCCTGCTTGAAACATCGTCACAGTAACTAATTTTAGAAAACATTGGTGACAGCGATGCTCACAGAAAGTGTGTTTACCCGGAGAGAGGAAGTAAGAGGAATGAAACTGACTTCGCTTCACCACCCCACCCCGCACGTTTCACCTTCCAGACACAAGTATTTGCAGGATCTAGTTGAAATTTGTCGAATTTCCTCTGTTTCAAGTCACATGTTCAGCATCACTTTTATGTTGCTACTGTTGTTTTTCAGCTTAGCATGGCTATTTCAGCAAGTCAGAGAGGTGTTTGTGGTGATTTCTGCATCCAGTGTGAGTGTTTCTCCCCGTGTTTATGGGTGGGAGAAGAGGAAGTGGCCGTTCCTTGCCTCACCCACATTCGCCACCACACCATACACCACTCGCCACTGCCCACTCCCTCTCTACTGTGTTTTCTGCTGTTTTCCATGTGAATGCTTGGCCAGAGCTGTGTATCCAAGTGCCCGAGGCCACTCGAAGCCACGTGGATCACTAAGCCATGTGGGGACGATGCCACGTGGATCTACAAGCCTCATGAGTTACCTAGCCAGACGTCCCAAGCCACATGCTGTGGTCTGCTGCCGCACCACTCCACTGCCATCACCTTATGACATCACCCACAATGCTGCCTGACTTCATATCACACACTATGTTGCCCCATGGCATCCCTTACGACATCACTCCAGGGCATCACCTCAAGACATCTGCTGATGTCACCATGCTGCTGATGTCACCTCGCATGTCACCCCATGGCATCACCTCTCAGCTTCATGCTTGTTCGACAGTGTTAGTTTCACAGTGAGCAATATGTTGTGTTGTCGAGAAGACAGAGAGAAGATGTGTGTCTTGTGTTAATTAATTCCTCTCAGTCAGTGTTCTCACATATTCGTGCATAGCTTAGTGCCGATTTTTGCACAGGAAAACGTCATTTGTTAGTAAGCCCTTTTGTACTGCATGTGCAGTGCGGGTGTGTGCAGTTTTCCATGTGTCCTGTGTGGTCTTGGGCCCAGCTGTGTGTGGACCATAAGTCTGCACCCAGACCACTGTGTAGCTCCTCGTGTTACTTGTCAGCTGGTGTGACCCGCGCATTTGACAGTTGATATTAGTCAGCCCTGAGTGTATGAGCCCCTGGTACAGAAAGCTTTTTATGTTTGCCACTCGTGATGCCCTGCAGAATCGTACCTGCTACGATTCCCATCGAGATTTGTTTCACTTCACCTCCCGACCTTCAGAGCAGTTATATGTAGACCAGTCTGGGGACACTTAGACTAACTTCTGCCATAACTCCAACTGCCAAGAGAATGACACTCGTCAAGCTGCAGTTAGACCCTGTCAGGAGACCCTGTGTCAGCCTTGTGTCACAAGCTTCAGTGAGCAGCCTGCATCAACATGATGTCACTTTGAATGCTAGCCCACTCACTGCAATATGGTGTATGATGACTTCCAGATGTTTTTCCAAGTCATCTCTGCCAAGACTCACTCTACACTCGCTGGCAGTGACAGCCCCGGCTACAGTACCAGTCGAGAAATGTCCTCCTGAGTCTCTTGCCAGATGTCCTGCCAGTTGCCGAGTACTGACAGCGCCGCACTCAAGGGCACCAGCAGGTTGTACCCCAGGTTGAGTGAACCCTGCAGCGATTACCATGATGAATGCTTCAGAGTTCAAGAGGAGACCGTACTCAGTTATGTCACTGCTCAGCCACAGTGATGTCTCCTGTGTTGCAGGATCTGTCTAGACACAGGAAGGCGTGCAGGGATGCCCATCAATGCTCACTGCCTATCACCATGATGTTTAGCACACCCCACCCGTTTTTTCCTCCCTCCCTATAGGAAGTTTTTTTTTCGTCATGTCCACACATGTATATACATATGTTTTTATTTTTTGTTCTGTGCCCTGTTCCTGTGAGAGAGACAGAGTTTCTTTACCGCCAGTCATGGTCGGGGTCGACCATGTGGTAAGTGGCAGAGTGAAATGTCGCCAATGATCCTACATGCTTAATTCCCGTAGTTTCCACCAGAGGCCAGGCCTCTCGGTGGGCTTGCCAGCCTGCCTGCCCCTGCCTCTCTCTCGCTCTCTCAGCGGCTTTCACTTAGTCAACAAGGCCAACTCCTCTCTCTCTCATTGGTATGGCCCTCCCGGGCCACTGGCATTTAACACACTACCTGTGTACCCAAGAACACAAATAAAGAAGCCTCCAAAGCCTTTATCATTGAACCCTTACTGCAACAACTTGACAGTCACCAATTTCAGAAAACATAGTTAATAGTCTTGAGGGTAATGATGAGCTTGGGGAAAGTGATCACAAATCACTCAGTTTTAATATATCATGAAATTACATTAATAATAGCAATCGAATCTCTGTCCCTTACTTCTGCTTGGATGATTTCAAAGGACTGACAAATTATCTGGGCAGGCTGAACTGGAATGACCTGACTGTGGGTTAGGTAGGTGGTGATGGTTGCCCATATGACGTTTTCCAGAGCACAGTTCTAGCTGCTCAGACAACTTATGTTCCAAATATGGAAATCACATCAAATAAAAATGGTCTTAAATGGATGAACAATAGATTGAAACATCTCATTGGTCAAAAGAGAGGCATATGTAGGTGAATCAAAAGAGGAGAAGGGCAGCTAAGAAATAAATATATTCATTTAAAGAGAGAAATAAAAACAGGAATAAGAAAAGCAAAGAGTTTAAATATAATTGAAGAGTTTAAATATAATTGAAGATTAACCAAAAATGATTCTTTCAGGTATACAGAAGTAAGATAAGGGACAAGATAGGCCCACTCAAAATTCACTTGGGTCAGCTCACCGACAGTGATAAGGAAATGTGCAGATTTTAACTCTTACTCTCAGTTTTTTATGTGGGAACATACTAGCGATATTCCAGAATTAATAAATTATGTAGAACAGAACGATAATAAACTATGCAAAATAAGGGTCACAAGTGACATGGTCCTTAGACAAAACAATAAGTTAAAACCTAACAAATCCCCAGGCCCTGATGAACTGCACACAAGGGTTCTAAAGGAATGTAGAGAGGAGCTCAGCAAACCTTTGGCTAAAATTTTCAACATATCACTACAAACTGGCATAGTGTCAGACAAGTGGAAAATGGCAAATGTGATAAGTATTTTCAAAGCAGGTGACAGGTTCTTAGCTTCAAACTATAGACCAATAAGCCTAACCTCCATATTGAGAAAATTTATGGAATCAACAATTGCCAAAACAATTCGTAGCCATCTTGAAAAGCAAACATTGATCCACGAATCTCAGCACGGTTTACAAAAGGGCATTCATGTCTTACGAATTTATTAAGATTTCACTAAGGTATTTGAGGAGGTAGATCATGGTAATGAATATGATATTGTGTATATGGACTTCAGTAAGGCTTTCAATAGAGTCCCACATCAGAGACTATTGAGGAAAATTAAGGCACACAGAATAGGAGGATAATTTTTCCCTTGTTAGAGGCATGGCTGACAAATAGGCAACAGAGAATTTGCATAATTGGTGAGAAATCAGAGTGGTGAAGCGTTACGAGCAGCATTCCACAGGGGTCAGTGTTGGGCCCTTGTTCAGAATCTACATAAAGGACATAGACGAGAGAATAAATAGTGACATAAGCAAGTTTGCCGATGACACCAAAAAAAGCCGTCGAATTCATTCTGACAGGGATATTAGAGCACTTCAGCAAGATTTGAATAGACTGATGCACTGATCGGAGAAGTAGATGATGCAGTTTAATATAGACAAATGCAAAGTTCTAAACATTGGACAGGAAAATAAGTATGCCACTTAAAAACTATATAATGTAGATCTTAATATTACTGACTGCGAAAAGAATTTGGGAGTTCTCGTCAGCAGTAATCTAAAACCAAGACAACAGTACATAAGTGTTCGCAATAAAGCAAACAGAATCTTTGGCTTTATATCAAGAAGCATAAATAATAGGAGTCCTCAGGTTGTTCGTCAACTCCATATATCCTTGGTTAGGCCTCATCTAGATTATGCTGCACAGTTTTGGTCACCATATTAGAGAATGGTTATAAATGCTCTGGAAAATGTACAAAGGAGGATGACAAAGTTCATCCAATGTATCAGAAATTTTCCCTATGAGGATAAGCTGAGGGCCCTGAATCTGCACTCTGTTGAATGGCGTATAATTAGGGGAAGGGGTATGATTTAGGTGTATAAATGGAAAAGAGAAATAAATAAAGGGGATGTAAATAGTGTACTAAAAATATCTAGCCAACACAGTACTCGTAGCAATGGTTTTAAGTTGGAAAAATTCAGATTCAGGAAGGATATAGGAAAGCACTGGTTTGGTAATAGAGCTGTGGATGAGTGGAACAAACTCCTCAGTACAGTTATAGAGTCTAAAACGCTGTGTATTTTAATAATAGGTTGGATATACATGAGTGGGTGCGGGTGTGGGTGAACTGGACCTGGCTAGTTTGTACTACTAAGTCAGATGATGTTCTCCTTCTTTAATTGAATGTGACCTGACCTAAGTTAGGGTATTGGCTTAAGCCGGTGGGAGGCTTGGATGTGCCTCACATGGGCCAATAAGTCTGCTGCAGTGTTCCTTCTTTTTTATATTCTTATGAAAGAAGGAAAACTGCAACAGGCCTACTGGCCCATGCGAGGCAGGTCCAGGGCTCCTACTGGCTTAAGAGGATGCTCTAACCTAATTAGGTCAGGTCACATTCACTTAAGGAAGGAGCACGGCATCTGACTTGCTAGATATTTTTAGTATGCTATTTACATCCCTTTTACTTATTCCTGATTTCCATTTATACACCCCAATCATATCCTCCCTAAATCTAATCTTTTCGAGAGAGTGCAGATTCAGGGCCTCAGTCTATCCTCACAGGGAAGGTTTCTGATACATGTGATAAATTTTGTCATCTTCCTTTGTACGTTGTCCAGAGCATTTATATCCATTCTGTAATACGGTGACCAAAACTGTTCAGCATACTCTAGATGAGGTCAAACCAAACATATATAGAAATGAAGAACAACTTGTGGACTCCTATTATTTATGCTTTTTGATATGAAGCCAAGGATTCTGTTTATTGCCAACACTAACGCACTGTTGTCTTGGTTTTAGATTACTGCTAACTAGAACTCCCAAATCCTTTTCGCAATCAGTAATTTTAAGATCTACATTATTTAGTTTATATTAGGCATGATTATTTTTCTCTTCAGTGCTTAGAACTTTGCATTTGTCCATATTAAACTACATCTACCATTTCTCCGATCACTGCATCAATCTATTCAAATCTTACTGGAGTGTTCTAATGTCCTCGACAGAATGAATTTGGTGTCATCGGAAACTTGCTTATGTCACTATTTATTCCAACATCTATGTCGTTTATCTAGATAGTTAACAACAAGGGGCTCAACATTGACCCCAGTGGAACACCGCTCGTGACTCTTCCCCACTTTGATTTCTCCCCATTTATGCAAATTCTCTGCTGCCTATTTGTCGACCATGCTCTATCTAGGAAAAAAAATCTCCTATCCAGAAAAAATTGCTTTGACAGTTGAGTGATAGATGCAGTTCAGTGTACATAAATGCAAGGCTCTGAAGCTCGGGAGTGTCCATAACCCTAGCACTTATAAATTATGTAATGGATAACTTAGCCATACAGATTGCGAAAAGGACTTGGAGGTTATGGTAAACAGTAACCTTAACCAAGGCAGCAATGCCTAAACGTACGTAATAAGGCAAACAGATTACTGGGATTTATAGAAACAAGTGTGACCTGTTCTTACCTCTGTGAAGACTTGTCTAATGTGCTCTCTGTGAATCTGAACCAAGATGTCCTCTCTTGAGCAACTCTACCAGCAGCTCGAAGAGGAGCTTAAGGTTGCTAAGCTCGAGATATGGCGATTGATGGAGGAAAACAAGAGGTTTTGTAGTAATCCTCCTGTCGTGAGTCCTCAGGTCAAGAGGGGGAACCTAGTCAGTGGCCGAGCAACATGGAACAAAGCAGAAGATAAAGAAGACTGTTGGAGAGGCAAAGACAATGAAGAACCAAAAGACTACTGTGGAAACTTCCAACCCATTTTCGGTGCTACCTGACGAATGTGGGTCGTCTACTGGGAAGATCACAACGAGCACCAAGGAAGCATTGGTGGACGAGAGTGAGTCGACATCCTTTGAAACCCCAACGAAGACCATCGAGAACCTCACGACGAACTCCACCAGTGAAGGTAAGAACATTGCTTTAATTGGGGACACTCAGGTTAATTTTATGGATATAGATTTTTGTCTTAGGGACAAGAAGAGGAGGCAGAGGGTATGTTTTCCTGGGGCTGGGATGGGGGATATTGTCAGCTGTCTAGACGATATCATGGAAGGTACTGGCAGCAATCCTATTATCTTCCTCAGTGTGGGAGCAATGATGTTGGCAGATGTAGGAGTGAAGACGTGATAAGCAGGTATAGGACAGCAATAGAGATAATTAATAAGAACGGTGGGAACCCTGTGATATATGGCATTTTGCCAAGGAGAAGAGTTGGAAATGAATGGTGGTCCAGGGTAAATGGTGTCAATAGCTGGCTGGACAAACACTGTAAGAAAAATTCAGTAGCATTCATAGACAACTGGGACCTCTTCTAAGGTAATAATGACATGCATGCCATTTATGGGGCTTACATATCAAGGTTTGGGGTGGGAGCACTGGCCAACGCAGTGGAGAGAGCTGTTATGTCTTTAAACTAGAAATAGATAGTGGTATGGGTTTTTGTGGAAAATCAACGAATTCTCAGTGTAGATATAGTGTGAGCTTTAGGGAAACCAGTAATAGGCAGAATGAGGTGAGGATGATGATGGTGAATATTGGAAGCCCAGTGGCAATAGGTGGAAAGGACAGTGACAGGTATAGTGGAGGAACAGAAATCAGCAGGAAGAGAAAAGAGAGGGAGGTTTTCTAAACATATTTTATACTAATGTACGTAAAGCAAGAAATAAGATGGAATAAATGAGATTAGTTGCTAGTGCAGGTAACGTTGATGTTTTAGCCATAACTGAGACAGGATTTGATATGAAAAATCGGGACATGTCTGCTGAATGTCATATTCAGGGTTTTAAATTGTTTCAAGTAGATAGAAGTATCGGTAAGG
>NW_027196793.1:57500-78115 GCF_038502225.1 Cherax quadricarinatus
GTGGAACAGTCTATCTAGTAGGGTTGGAAATAAATAGTATAAAATACCGACAAAATGGAAATATAAACACTTAAGCAGCATAATGTGATCCTTTATTGACAACGTTTCGCCTACTCAGTGGGCTTTATCAAGTCATAAACAGATCTACCTAGGTGAAAAATATGTGAGTATTTATAGGATGGCGTCAGGTGAACAATACTGCATATGACAGTCTTCAAAGAAAGTGGTAGAGTCTAGAACTTTGTGGAGCTTTAAAAAGAGATTGGATAAGTATATGAGAAGACCATCTGCAGTGTTCCTCCGTTCTTATGTTCTTATGTGGGATAGCGATGAATAAGTTTCTTGGCAAGTGGTTCAGCTATGTTATGAAAGCCGTTGTTCTGGTTGAAGATGTAGGATGTAGTTGATGTAGTTGATTAAATGGTTGTGGGAATTTCGGCGTTGAACACAGGCATTCCTTGGATCATCAGATCTGCAGGTGTACTGGTGTTCTGAAATACGTGTTTGCAGGTCTCTGGATGTTTCACCGTCGTATAATTGCTGCAGTCATTGCAAGAGATTGTGTATACATAACAAAAACGGCACAATACCGTGACTGCAACGATACACAAATAACCCGCACATAGAAGAGAGGAGCTTACGACAACGTTTCGGTCCGACTTGGTCCAAGTCGGACCGAAACGTCGTCGTAAGCTCCTCTCTTCTGTGTGCGGGTTATTTGTGTATTGTGTATACCCCTGCAGAGGATTGAAGTTTGTCCTGTCTATTACTGGTAAAGTCTTTGATGGACATTACCATGAGGACATGTACATAACCTTCACGACTACGACAACTGCTACTACAGCTACCCTATCTCTTTGGGTAAGACCTACTTCCGCTTGGGAATCCTGCATACCAGTGACTATGCCCTCGTCTGCTACACGTCCCCTTTCCACCTGACGATAGTATGTAAGTGCTAGCTTATATACTAACGGTGCTCTTCACACCACCTCCAAGGCTGAGGGACGGATTACCTCACCTTCTGTATATAGTTCTACTGTCTTCAAATTATGCCCTTGAATTTGTTTTGGTAAAACCGCTGGATGGCGAAACGTCTACAATAAAGATAACCTGATGATGTACATGTGTCTTAATTTCAGGATTTATGTAGGTGAAACAACATGGAACCTCAAAACACGACTCAATGAACACATTAATGCGTGTAGGAACGATAATTTGAATAACGCCTGCGTAAAACACCGAAATTCCGCTAATCATCTCATGAAATTCAGGGCCGCCCGATTAGTGATCTAAGAACCTAATTTCCGCAGACACAAGTGCCCTGAATCAGCATTAATCGCCGTTTCTAATACAAACAAAACAAAGGCAGCTTCACCAGCTCTGAGGTCTTAGCGAGAATCCTCCTGAAAACCCTGTCATCACATAGTCTATGTTGCTAATACTACCCAAGCACATTACAGAGGAGGAACACTGAAACTGACCTTCTTGAATCCAACCAACCACTTTTGTCTATTTTCATGCTACCCTAGTAATATCTTTTATACCTTTACTTATGTGCAAGTTAATTGTTCTACCAAATTGTATTACTACTTATTGTACTACTACTAATATTACTACTACTATTACCATTAGTATTACACCTCACTCTAAGCATATATATACCCTCTGTGTCCATGTACTGTTTGTAACGGCTTGACAAAGCTCCTGGAGAGCGAAACATTGCCACAATAAAATGTCACAGTAGTTGCATTTGTGTCCTTTTACTTAACATCTTAATTATGTCTTCTCGGCCCATCTTCATAGGAAATATCTCTGATACACGGGATCAATTTTACCATCTTATCAAGCACACAGTCAAACCTAGCCAGCAAGTTCATAAACTGCCATGCCCGTGATACTACCTTATTGGTAAGTACACAAGCTCACCAATATATACCACTGCAAACTTAAATCAACCCAGGATGCTTTAGTAAAAAAATACACCACTGAAAAATTAAATTAAACGAAACTACTTCAGTATAAGTACACTGTTAAACACGAGGGGTAAGGAATGCGTCAGTGTACACGTCTGTTAGACACTAGTGGTAAGGAATGCGTCAGTGTACATGTCTGTTAGACACTAGTGGTAAGGTATGCGTCAGTGTACATGTCTGTTAGACACTAGTGGTAAGGTATGCGTCAGTGTACATGTCTGTTAGACACTAGTGGTAAGGTATGCGTCAGTGCACACGTCTGTTAGACACTAGTGGTAAGGTATGCGTCAGTGTACATGTCTGTTAGACACTAGTGGTAAGGTATGCGTCAGTGCACACTTCTGTTAGACACTAGTGGTAACGTATGCGTCAGTGTACATGTCTGTTAGACACTAGTGGTAAGGTATGCGTCAGTGTACATGTCTGTTAGACACTAGTGGTAAGGTATGCATCAGTGTACATGTCTGTTAGACACGAGGGGGTAAGGCATGTGTCAGTGCACACGTCTGTTATACACTAGTGGTAAGGTATGCGTCAGTGTACATGTCTGTTAGACACGAGGGGTAAGGCATGTGTCAGTGCACACGTCTGTTAAACACTAGTGGTAAGGTATGCGTCAGTGTACATGTCTGTTAGACACGAGGGGTAAGGCATGTATCAGTGCACACGTCTGTTAGACACTAGTGGTAAGGTATGAGTCAGTGTACACGTCTGTTAGACACGAGGGGTAAGGCTTGCGTCAGTGAACACGTTTGTTAGACACAAGAGGTAAGGTATGTGTCAGTATACACGTCTGTTAGACACGAGGGGTAAGGTATAAGTCAGTGTACACGTCTGTTAGACACTAGTAGTAAGGTATGCGTCAGTGTACACGTCTGTTAGACACGAGGGGTAAGGCATGCGTCAGTGTACATGTCTGTTATACACGAGGGGTAAGGTATAAGTCAGTGTACACGTCTGTTAGACAGTAGTAGTAAGGTATGCGTCAGTGTACATGTCTGTTAGACACTAGTGGTAAGGTATGAGTCAGTGTACACGTCTGTTAGACACGAGGGGTAAGGCTTGCGTCAGTGAACACGTTTGTTAGACACAAGAGGTAAGGTATGTGTCAGTATACACGTCTGTTAGACACGAGGGGTAAGGTAAGCGCCAGTGTACACGTCTGTTAGACACGAGGGGTAAGGCATGCGTCAGTGTACATGTCTGTTAGACACGAGGGGTAAGGCATGAGTCAGTGTACACATCAGTCTAGGGAACATGTGACCTTGAATACATACAGGCGGTGGCGTTCAGAGAGTGTGACTGTGTGCACCCGTGCGTGAACTTCCTGGCTGTCCGTGCATTCATGCGCTATAAACTTCCCGGACATGTCAGGAGTGTACATATTACCGCGAATGTGTACTCACCTATTTTTGGTTACAAAGGTGGATTCACAGCTCCTGGCCCCTCCTCTCCACTGATTGCTACTAGGTCCCCTCTCTGCCTGCTTCAAAAGCTTTATCGTGCATATTCTTAAAGCTTTGTATGGATTCTGTCTCGGCTTTATCATTCTCCAGATTGACTTCCTGAGAAATTTGTGAGTGTAGACATGCATCTTATCATCCCTGTGACATATCTAGGTATTCAACATCCAGCTGTGTAAAATCTGTGAAACATTGTCTCTGTCCACCTTATCAATTCCTCTCAGTATTTTTTACGTCGTTATCATGTCCTCCCTATCTCTCCTGTCCTCCAGTGTCGTGCGCGTGTGTGTGTATTCATCTACTTGTACCCAGCCATTTGCGGTTACAGGAGTTGAGTCACAGCTCTTGGCCCCTCCTGTGTGTGTGTGTGTGTGTGTGAGCTTAATGAAAAGGGTTCTTGGTCCAAGAAAATAGAAGTTAGACTCTCCTATCTAGGATCAATGATGACTGATTCACATTCCACCGCTGCTGTAAGACCCTTGTAAATGTACTACTGCTACTACACCGCTGCTGTAAGACCCTTGTAAATGTACTACTGCTACTACACCGCTGCTGTAAGACCCTTGTAAATGTACTACTGCTACTACACCGCTGCTGTAAGACCCTTGTAAATGTACTACTGCTACTACACCGCTGCTGTAAGACCCTTGTAAATGTACTACTGCTACTACACCGCTGCTGTAAGACCCTTGTAAATGTACTACTGCTACTACACCGCTGCTGTAAGACCCTTGTAAATGTACTACTGCTACTACACCGCTGCTGTAAGACCCTTGTAAATGTACTACTGCTACTACACCGCTGCTGTAAGACCCTTGTAAATGTACTACTGCTACTACACCGCTGCTGTAAGACCCTTGTAAATGTACTACTGCTACTACACCGCTGCTGTAAGACCCTTGTAAATGTACTACTGCTACTACACCGCTGCTGTAAGACCCTTGTAAATGTACTACTGCTACTACACCGCTGCTGTAAGACCCTTGTAAATGTACTACTGCTACTACACCGCTGCTGTAAGACCCTTGTAAATGTACTACTGCTACTACACCGCTGCTGTAAGACCCTTGTAAATGTACTACTGCTACTACACCGCTGCTGTAAGACCCTTGTAAATGTACTACTGCTACTACACCGCTGCTGTAAGACCCTTGTAAATGTACTACTGCTACTACACCGCTGCTGTAAGACCCTTGTAAATGTACTACTGCTACTACACCGCTGCTGTAAGACCCTTGTAAATGTACTACTGCTACTACACCGCTGCTGTAAGACCCTTGTAAATGTACTACTGCTACTACACCGCTGCTGTAAGACCCTTGTAAATGTACTACTGCTACTACACCGCTGCTGTAAGACCCTTGTAAATGTACTACTGCTACTACACCGCTGCTGTAAGACCCTTGTAAATGTACTACTGCTACTACACCGCTGCTGTAAGACCCTTGTAAATGTACTACTGCTACTACACCGCTGCTGTAAGACCCTTGTAAATGTACTACTGCTACTACACCGCTGCTGTAAGACCCTTGTAAATGTACTACTGCTACTACACCGCTGCTGTAAGACCCTTGTAAATGTACTACTGCTACTACACCGCTGCTGTAAGACCCTTGTAAATGTACTACTGCTACTACACCGCTGCTGTAAGACCCTTGTAAATGTACTACTGCTACTACACCGCTGCTGTAAGACCCTTGTAAATGTACTACTGCTACTACACCGCTGCTGTAAGACCCTTGTAAATGTACTACTGCTACTACACCGCTGCTGTAAGACCCTTGTAAATGTACTACTGCTACTACACCGCTGCTGTAAGACCCTTGTAAATGTACTACTGCTACTACACCGCTGCTGTAAGACCCTTGTAAATGTACTACTGCTACTACACCGCTGCTGTAAGACCCTTGTAAATGTACTACTGCTACTACACCGCTGCTGTAAGACCCTTGTAAATGTACTACTGCTACTACACCGCTGCTGTAAGACCCTTGTAAATGTACTACTGCTACTACACCGCTGCTGTAAGACCCTTGTAAATGTACTACTGCTACTACACCGCTGCTGTAAGACCCTTGTAAATGTACTACTGCTACTACACCGCTGCTGTAAGACCCTTGTAAATGTACTACTGCTACTACACCGCTGCTGTAAGACCCTTGTAAATGTACTACTGCTACTACACCGCTGCTGTAAGACCCTTGTAAATGTACTACTGCTACTACACCGCTGCTGTAAGACCCTTGTAAATGTACTACTGCTACTACACCGCTGCTGTAAGACCCTTGTAAATGTACTACTGCTACTACACCGCTGCTGTAAGACCCTTGTAAATGTACTACTGCTACTACACCGCTGCTGTAAGACCCTTGTAAATGTACTACTGCTACTACACCGCTGCTGTAAGACCCTTGTAAATGTACTACTGCTACTACACCGCTGCTGTAAGACCCTTGTAAATGTACTACTGCTACTACACCGCTGCTGTAAGACCCTTGTAAATGTACTACTGCTACTACACCGCTGCTGTAAGACCCTTGTAAATGTACTACTGCTACTACACCGCTGCTGTAAGACCCTTGTAAATGTACTACTGCTACTACACCGCTGCTGTAAGACCCTTGTAAATGTACTACTGCTACTACACCGCTGCTGTAAGACCCTTGTAAATGTACTACTGCTACTACACCGCTGCTGTAAGACCCTTGTAAATGTACTACTGCTACTACACCGCTGCTGTAAGACCCTTGTAAATGTACTACTGCTACTACACCGCTGCTGTAAGACCCTTGTAAATGTACTACTGCTACTACACCGCTGCTGTAAGACCCTTGTAAATGTACTACTGCTACTACACCGCTGCTGTAAGACCCTTGTAAATGTACTACTGCTACTACACCGCTGCTGTAAGACCCTTGTAAATGTACTACTGCTACTACACCGCTGCTGTAAGACCCTTGTAAATGTACTACTGCTACTACACCGCTGCTGTAAGACCCTTGTAAATGTACTACTGCTACTACACCGCTGCTGTAAGACCCTTGTAAATGTACTACTGCTACTACACCGCTGCTGTAAGACCCTTGTAAATGTACTACTGCTACTACACCGCTGCTGTAAGACCCTTGTAAATGTACTACTGCTACTACACCGCTGCTGTAAGACCCTTGTAAATGTACTACTGCTACTACACCGCTGCTGTAAGACCCTTGTAAATGTACTACTGCTACTACACCGCTGCTGTAAGACCCTTGTAAATGTACTACTGCTACTACACCGCTGCTGTAAGACCCTTGTAAATGTACTACTGCTACTACACCGCTGCTGTAAGACCCTTGTAAATGTACTACTGCTACTACTACACCGCTGCTGTAAGACCCTTGTAAATGTACTACTGCTACTACACCGCTGCTGTAAGACCCTTGTAAATGTACTACTGCTACTACACCGCTGCTGTAAGACCCTTGTAAATGTACTACTGCTACTACACCGCTGCTGTAAGACCCTTGTAAATGTACTACTGCTACTACACCGCTGCTGTAAGACCCTTGTAAATGTACTACTGCTACTACACCGCTGCTGTAAGACCCTTGTAAATGTACTACTGCTACTACACCGCTGCTGTAAGACCCTTGTAAATGTACTACTGCTACTACACCGCTGCTGTAAGACCCTTGTAAATGTACTACTGCTACTACACCGCTGCTGTAAGACCCTTGTAAATGTACTACTGCTACTACACCGCTGCTGTAAGACCCTTGTAAATGTACTACTGCTACTACACCGCTGCTGTAAGACCCTTGTAAATGTACTACTGCTACTACACCGCTGCTGTAAGACCCTTGTAAATGTACTACTGCTACTACACCGCTGCTGTAAGACCCTTGTAAATGTACTACTGCTACTACACCGCTGCTGTAAGACCCTTGTAAATGTACTACTGCTACTACACCGCTGCTGTAAGACCCTTGTAAATGTACTACTGCTACTACACCGCTGCTGTAAGACCCTTGTAAATGTACTACTGCTACTACACCGCTGCTGTAAGACCCTTGTAAATGTACTACTGCTACTACACCGCTGCTGTAAGACCCTTGTAAATGTACTACTGCTACTACACCGCTGCTGTAAGACCCTTGTAAATGTACTACTGCTACTACACCGCTGCTGTAAGACCCTTGTAAATGTACTACTGCTACTACACCGCTGCTGTAAGACCCTTGTAAATGTACTACTGCTACTACACCGCTGCTGTAAGACCCTTGTAAATGTACTACTGCTACTACACCGCTGCTGTAAGACCCTTGTAAATGTACTACTGCTACTACACCGCTGCTGTAAGACCCTTGTAAATGTACTACTGCTACTACACCGCTGCTGTAAGACCCTTGTAAATGTACTACTGCTACTACACCGCTGCTGTAAGACCCTTGTAAATGTACTACTGCTACTACACCGCTGCTGTAAGACCCTTGTAAATGTACTACTGCTACTACACCGCTGCTGTAAGACCCTTGTAAATGTACTACTGCTACTACACCGCTGCTGTAAGACCCTTGTAAATGTACTACTGCTACTACACCGCTGCTGTAAGACCCTTGTAAATGTACTACTGCTACTACACCGCTGCTGTAAGACCCTTGTAAATGTACTACTGCTACTACACCGCTGCTGTAAGACCCTTGTAAATGTACTACTGCTACTACACCGCTGCTGTAAGACCCTTGTAAATGTACTACTGCTACTACACCGCTGCTGTAAGACCCTTGTAAATGTACTACTGCTACTACACCGCTGCTGTAAGACCCTTGTAAATGTACTACTGCTACTACACCGCTGCTGTAAGACCCTTGTAAATGTACTACTGCTACTACACCGCTGCTGTAAGACCCTTGTAAATGTACTACTGCTACTACACCGCTGCTGTAAGACCCTTGTAAATGTACTACTGCTACTACACCGCTGCTGTAAGACCCTTGTAAATGTACTACTGCTACTACACCGCTGCTGTAAGACCCTTGTAAATGTACTACTGCTACTACACCGCTGCTGTAAGACCCTTGTAAATGTACTACTGCTACTACACCGCTGCTGTAAGACCCTTGTAAATGTACTACTGCTACTACACCGCTGCTGTAAGACCCTTGTAAATGTACTACTGCTACTACACCGCTGCTGTAAGACCCTTGTAAATGTACTACTGCTACTACACCGCTGCTGTAAGACCCTTGTAAATGTACTACTGCTACTACACCGCTGCTGTAAGACCCTTGTAAATGTACTACTGCTACTACACCGCTGCTGTAAGACCCTTGTAAATGTACTACTGCTACTACACCGCTGCTGTAAGACCCTTGTAAATGTACTACTGCTACTACACCGCTGCTGTAAGACCCTTGTAAATGTACTACTGCTACTACACCGCTGCTGTAAGACCCTTGTAAATGTACTACTGCTACTACACCGCTGCTGTAAGACCCTTGTAAATGTACTACTGCTACTACACCGCTGCTGTAAGACCCTTGTAAATGTACTACTGCTACTACACCGCTGCTGTAAGACCCTTGTAAATGTACTACTGCTACTACACCGCTGCTGTAAGACCCTTGTAAATGTACTACTGCTACTACACCGCTGCTGTAAGACCCTTGTAAATGTACTACTGCTACTACACCGCTGCTGTAAGACCCTTGTAAATGTACTACTGCTACTACACCGCTGCTGTAAGACCCTTGTAAATGTACTACTGCTACTACACCGCTGCTGTAAGACCCTTGTAAATGTACTACTGCTACTACACCGCTGCTGTAAGACCCTTGTAAATGTACTACTGCTACTACACCGCTGCTGTAAGACCCTTGTAAATGTACTACTGCTACTACACCGCTGCTGTAAGACCCTTGTAAATGTACTACTGCTACTACACCGCTGCTGTAAGACCCTTGTGAATGTACTACTGCTACTACTATTATTAACAAGGATATTATTTGTAATAATATTATTATTAGTGCTAATATAGTTACTATTAATACAATTATTATTATTTTTATTGTGAAGGCTTACTGAGTCGTGCAACAACTCCAGTAAGTATTACCAAGGTTAGCTCCTCCTCAGGAAAATTAATGAATAGAAAAAGAAATAATAACAATGATAAACATTTTATTAGAAATAAAAACATAAAACAATAAAACATGAATGTGTATCCTACTTGAAAGAAAAATGAAAAATGAAATAAAAAAATGTCATTTGAATTCAAGGCTAATATGTACAAGTAAACTGTGTTGTCTGGTTGATGTTGACACTGTCTTGTAGAAACTGTATCGTTACTGACGGGGAGGTCACAGATGTTGAGTGACAACACAACGACTAGTTCTTCACAGAGTCTATAGTCTTGAATAGTCTGTCCAGACGATAGGGACGCAGGTTCTTTACCACTACAAAGATGAGGGGTAGTTGCCTGCTGTTAACTACACGTACTCAGGTACGTAGATTACAAAGTGACTTCTCATGACTTGAGCTGAGTCCGTTTCCTTCAACACTGTTTCTTTGGTTGTCACATGACTCAAGCTGACATTCGAAGAGTTGTGCTGGGAGCTGTGAGTCAAGTGATTACTGTTTGGTCGGAGCCCCACACGTCACCTTTCCGGGTAGAGAAACAGGGGGGGGGATAGCAGGAGCTAGACTGACTCTACCTTAACAAGCAGCCGGCAATCATACTATCATCATAAATTCGCTCGCTACTCCTATGTGTTGAACTTCTCCCCTTACAATTATTATTATTATTATTATTATTATTATTATTACTATTATTATTATTATTATTATTATTATTATTATTATTATTATTATTATTATTATTATTATTATTGCAATTATTAATACATTAATTATTAAGACAATAATTATTTCTATGATTATCATTATTATTATTTTATTTTTTTGTTAACACAGCAGCCGTCTCCCACCAAGGCAGGGTGTCCCGAAAAAGAAAAACTTTCATCATTCACTCAATCAGTGTGTTGCCAGGAGCAAGCGTACACTACATTTATAAAACTACAGCATTAACACCCCGCCAACAGAGTGCAGACACTGTACTTCCCATCTCCAGGATTCAAGTCCGGTAGTAGGAAAGGAGGAAGAGTGGTTATGGTAGAGGTGGCAGAAGTAGTAGTAGTAATGGAGTCAGCAAATCCTAAGAAAGAGGAGAACTGAAAGGGAGCTATGGGCCCACTAAGGGTAGGACCAAGAACACAGAGGGTGGATATAAATAATAAAGGACAAATACTCAAGGCAGAAGAAAGAAAACCCGAAGAAAGAGGAAATAGGAAAGGGAAAACGGGAGAAGGGGAAAAACGAATCAGGTTGAGTCATTGGTGCTCTGAAGTTTGGAACATTTTACAAAGCAATGGGAAGGGAATGCATCAACAGAGACAAAGCCACGACTAAGATTCATACGAGGAATTTTATGTATAAGAGAGGATTCAACCAGACGGCGACTGTGAAAGAAGGTTGTAGGGTAGACAGTATTAGCACAAGACCAATAAATAGGATGACTGTGATCTCTGACATGAGAGAAAAGAGCATTGTTGGTGTCAGCAAGCCTAACATTACTTTTGTGCTCCCTAAGTCTGTCAGAAACAGAACTGCCAGTTTTTCCAAAGTACTGAGGAGGACAGGAGGAACAAGAAGTAGAGTAGACACCAGTAGCACTCATGGACCAGGGTAACACTGTTGACATTCATTCATTCATTAGAGGTTTGCCGGTACTTCCGGCCCGGGTCTTCTCCATATGGTGACCCGGCTGTGGCCCCCAGTTGGGGGTGTCATTCATCTTCTTTCTTCTGTCTTGTTTCATGGGTCCTCTGGCTGGAGGGTAACCTGTTCTTCTCTCTTGCGGCGACTCCCCGGAGGGAAGTGTCATCTTGCTTCTCATCTTCATCAGCAGGCGTCACTAGGTCTTCATCAGCAGGCGTTACTTGGTCTTCATCAGCAGGCGTTACTTGGTCTTCATCAGCAGGCGTCACTTGGTCTTCATCAGCAGGCGTTACTTGGTCTTCATCAGCAGGCGTCCACTTGGTCTTCATCAGCAGGCGTCACTTGGTCTTCATCAGCAGGCGTTACTTGGTCTTCATCAGCAGGCGTCCACTTGGTCTTCATCAGCAGGCGTTACTTGGTCTTCATCAGCAGGCGTTACTTGGTCTTCATCAGCAGGCGTCACTTGGTCTTCATCAGCAGGCGTCACTTGGTCTTCATCAGCAGGCGTCCACTTGGTCTTCATCAGCAGGCGTCACTTGGTCTTCATCAGCAGGCGTCCACTTGGTCTTCATCAGCAGGCGTCACTTGGTCTTCATCAGCAGGCGTCACTTGGTCTTCATCAGCAGGCGTCCACTTGGTGTTCATCAGCAGGCATCACTTGGTCTTCATCAGCAGGCGTCCACTTGGTTTTCATCATTAGGCGTCCACTTGGTCTTCATCAGCAGGCGTTACTTTGTCTTCATCAGCAGGCGTCACTTGGTCTTCATCAGCAGGCGTCACTTGGTCTTCATCAGCAGGCGTTACTTGGTCTTCATCAGCAGGCGTCCACTTGGTCTTCATCAGCAGGCATTACTTGGTCTTCATCAGCAGGCGTCCACTTGGTCTTCATCAGCAGGTGTTACTTGGTCTTCATCAGCAGGCGTCCACTTGGTCTTCATCAGCAGGCGTCACTTGGTCTTCATCAGCAGGCGTCCACTTGGTCTTCATCAGCAGGCGTTACTTGGTCTTCATCAGCAGGGGTCACTTGGTCTTCATCAGCAGGCGTCCACTTGGTCTTCATCAGCAGGCGTTACTTGGTCTTCATCAGCAGGCGTCCACTTGGTCTTCATCAGCAGGGGTCACTTGGTCTTCATCAGCAGGCGTCCACTTGGTCTTCATCAGCAGGTGTTACTTGGTCTTCATCAGCAGGCGTTACTTGGTCTTCATCAGCAGGCGTCACTTGGTCTTCATCAGCAGGCGTTACTTGGTCTTCATCAGCAGGGGTCACTTGGTCTTCATCAGCAGGGGTCACTTGGTCTTCATCAGCAGGCGTCCACTTGGTCTTCATCAGCAGGGGTCACTTGGTCTTCATCAGCAGGGGTCACTTGGTCTTCATCAGCATGGGTCACTTGGTCTTCATCAGCAGGCGTCCACTTGGTCTTCATCAGCAGGCGTCCACTTGGTCTTCATCAGCAGGCGTCCACTTGGTCTTCATCAGCAGGCGTCCACTTGGGCTTCATCAGCAGGCGTCCACTTGGGCTTCATCAGCAGTCGTCCACTTGGTCTTCATCAGCAGGCGTCCACTTGGTCTTCATCAGCAGGCGTCCACTTGGGCTTCATCAGCAGGCGTCCACTTGGGCTTCATCAGCAGTCGTCCACTTGGGCTTCATCAGCAGTCGTCCACTTGGGCTTCATCAGCAGTCGTCCACTTGGGCTTCATCAGCAGTCGTCCACTTGGGCTTCATCAGCAGTCGTCCACTTGGGCTTCATCAGCAGGCGTCCACTTGGGCTTCATCAGCAGTCGTCCACTTGGTCTTCATCAGCAGGCGTCCACTTGGTCTTCATCAGCAGTCGTCCACTTGGGCTTCATCAGCAGGCGTCCACTTGGGCTTCATCAGCAGTCGTCCACTTGGTCTTCATCAGCAGGCGTCCACTTGGTCTTCATCAGCAGTCGTCCACTTGGGCTTCATTGGCAGACTGTTGACATTGATAACCTCTGCTATTTATATGAACAATTTTTTCATTATGCTAAAAAACTCAGCAATATCCCAAGACTACTATAATGGATCAAAACTCGTATAAACTTTCTATATTAAGCTGGAATATTGCATCACTTAGAAAAAGACTTCCTGACTTTCATCATAAAGTAACCACTGAACCCATTGATGTTGTGTGTCTACAAGAGTGCAGAGTCCTTCAAAAATCCCAACCCCCTAAATTACCATCTTTTTTTTTTATATTTTATTTAAAATACAGTATACATTATACATGGAAGCAAACATATGTCACTACACCAATCAACATGTAACAACAAAATTATAGTACAACATACGTATACACCATCAAAAAAGAGAAAGTTACACTTCACACAGGTGTACCAACAACATATCCAGAGAATCTACTTCAGCACACTTAAACATCTTATGCCAAGTTTTATATACAAAACAATTCTTAAAGGTAAAAACCTCACCACATACCATTAAAACCTATACATCACCCCTCACCAAAGGTACATTTATAAAGTCGTACATATGTGCTCTGGAAGTAAAAGGTACCTCCCCCCCCCTCATCAAATACCAACAAAACATTGACATACTATAAGAGCGCAGGATACTACTTGCTCTAAGTAACAATTATGAAAACTTTGCCTAGCATACAAGGATAATATACTCTATATCTCAACACGGGTGCAATCCACCCAAGACTTCTTCATACACTATATACACTATAGCAGTATTAATACATAATATACACAGCTACTTAAACTCATATGCACACCTGCTCCAACAAAGTCATCTAAAATTGTGTATTTACACAAAATCAATATACATTTTTATATTACCTTACATATACTCTTACATGTGACTTTAAACATTAAAATAACAAAGGGAAAACAACAGCGTGTATTTAAAATATATAACACTACCCTACACATACAGTGTCACACGACATGTACTATATAATCTTAACCAGGCCGCTGAAACATTATATGTTAGGCCTTATGTACCAAAATACAATCTCGCATAATATTAAACAGTACCACGTTACTCATTACAGCTATTTACACTTCCGAACCTTCTGATATACAGAAATTGTCTTACAGAATGCTTCCTACAAGAAGGGAAACCCCGGACTTTGTATCACAGCATATTCGATACAGTCATATGGCAGACCTTAGTAACACCATGTAGTATGTGCTTTCTATAACATCTTTGAAGACACTCTCACAATAACGAACAGTCATTCTCACACACACAAAAACTTTAAGATTCTACCCTTTCATTCACCTTGTATACACACAGTGATGTGGTGCTCCAATACACTACGTACATGTACTATCCAAAATCTTCACAATATAAAGGGAACACATGTGTAATACCACCACCCACACCACACTCACTACACAGGAAAAGCATAAATGTATCAGTACAAATCCAATCACACTTTAAAAGCCATCCACACATCCCCACTCAAGAAACTACCCAGTCGTTACCCCTTACTTTACACTTAAATCCCGTAAATCCTTTAACTTAAAACTCGGGTATCCCTCAGTAAACACTGTCTCCCACCTTCCACCATAAAGATCCCTATTGCGACACTTAGTTCTATAAATGGTGGCCGCTAACACCTTTATTCTTTCATCCACACCCACCTCCCTCACACCCACCTCCCTCACACCCACCTCCCTCACACCCACCTCCCTCACACCCACCTCCCTCACACCCACCTCCCTCACACCCACCTCCCTCACACCCACCTCCCTCACACCCACCTCCCTCACACCCACCTCCCTCACACCCACCTCCCTCACACCCACCTCCCTCACACCCACCTCCCTCACACCCACCTCCCTCACACCCACTTCCCTCATAGCCCAAGACGTATAAATAAAATCAGTAACCACATACGCAACCTCATTCACCACCATCTGACTCATCCCACCTATATCTAAACTTAACACCCTTAACACCTGTAACCCTTCCCCACCCACTAACCTAACTACCCTACCTAACCATACCCTCACAGCTTCTAAATAATTACAAAAATACACCGCATGAAAAATAGTCTCGGAACATCCACATGCTTTGCACTCCCCACCCTCCCTTAGTCTCCTATTAAATAACACAACACCAGACGGCAAGATTCCATGTAGAAACCTAAACATTACCTCCCTTACACCTGGTTTAACACGCAATTGCCGTAAACATTTCCAGATATTCCCCCACGCATACATGGGGTATGCCCCCTCAACTGCCGCCACCACAGACCCACCCCACCCTCTCAAGAATCCTCAATTTGAGGTGCTTCAGATCCCTCACCGCCATTAAAACCAGCAACATGGCCTCACCAATCAGTAAATCCTTACCCCCCACCATCGTTGCATATCCATACGCAGTTTTTCTAGCCCCCCTCTCCTCGCCCCAACCTCCCTCAAATAGCCGCTTTTTAGATACACACTCATATGCTTTTCTAAAGGTATAAGCCCCAGCCCCCCGTGGCTAACGGGAAGCATCACCACCCCTCTACTTAGCCAGTCACAACCCGATCCCCATATAAATCGGAAAATCCCATGTTGCAACCGTTGCACCTCTCGCCGCCTCAGTGGGTATATTGCCACCACGTGCCATATCTTGCTATACAACAGTACGTTCGTCACAATGACCCTCTGATGCAATGTTAGCTGCGCCATCCTCAAACCACCCAATCTTTTCAATACCCCATCCACGGTGCGCATCGAATTTACCTCTTGTGCGACCCTATCATTCTTAGTGTATACTATCCCACAAATCAATAGCTGATCCACCACACTCCACCCGCGCCCTACAGTCGCACCTCCATTTACGTTATTGCCTAGGTCCATATACTTAGACTTTGCCACATTAATTTCCATCCCAGTAGCCTCGCCAAACACATCTACCACCTTTCCAACCTTGTGTAAATCCTTCTCATCCTTCACCAATACAGTTGTATCATCCACATAACCCACAATACCCGGCCGACCCTCTCGTTCATTACTAACCCCTCCACTTGCGATACTCCACCTAACTGCCCTATAAAAGGGATCCTGGAGACATGCAAACAATATTTGCGATAGAGGGCAACCCTGTCGCAAACCCCTTCCCATCTGAATGTTAACACCTAGCCTTCCATTAACCTGTACTCTCATAGATGCTCCCTGATACAATGTTTTCGCCCAAGATATAATTTCCTTCCCGAATCCCTGCCAACGCATGAACCTCCATAATGCATCCCTCTCCACACTATCGTAAGCCGCTCTCCAATCCAATGCCAAAACACCCCCACCCCCAACACTCCCCTCTGCTCTATGAAACTTCTAATAACTCCATGCCCTTCATACATTGTCCTACCCGGTACCCCATATTGTCCTCTGTCAATTACGTTACCTATCACCTTTTTTATTCTATTCCCTAATATTCGTGCAAATAACTTATAATCGCCACACATAAGCGATATTGCTCGGTAATCCTCTACCGTAGTCTGTCCACCTTTCGGAACTAATACCACGACAGCAGTCCTTTGCTGCTCACCCATTTCCCCATCATCCTTCATTACATTGAATAACCTAACTAAAAATCCTCTCAATACTTCCCAATTCCTAACGTAAAAATCATTAGGCAACCCATCTACACCTGGCGCCTTACCTAAACTTGCACCAGACAAAGCTTGCGAAATCTCACTTTCCGTGATCGGACCTTCTAATGTTACCCTATCTATACTATCAATCTCACATTGCACGAAACCTCCCATTTCCTTTAAAGCCTCATCTCGAATACCTCCGTTTTGTGCATATGACCTAAACCATGCATATAGATATCTACTCATACCCTCTGAGTTTCAGTGGGGGGAAATAAATGGGATTAAATCTGGAGTATCTGAGAGAGTTAGAGCAAAGGAAGGGGTAGCAGTAATGTTAAATGATCAGTTATGGAAGGAGAAAAGAGAATATGAATGTGTAAATTCAAGAATTATGTGGATTAAAGTAAAGGTTGGATGCGAGAAGTGGGTCATAATAAGCGTGTATGCACCTGGAGAAGAGAGGAATGCAGAGGAGAGAGAGATTTTGGGAGTTGTTAAGTGAATGTATAGGAGCCTTTGAACCAAGTGAGAGAGTAATTGTGGTAGGGGACCTGAATGCTAAAGTAGGAGAAACTTTTAGAGAGGGTGTGGTGGGTAAGTTTGGGGTGCCAGGTGTAAATGATAATGGGAGCCCTTTGATTGAACTTTGTATAGAAAGGGGTTTAGTTATAGGTAATACATATTTTAAGAAAAAGAGGATAAATAAGTATACAAGATATGATGTAGGGCGAAATGACAGTAGTTTGTTGGATTATGTATTGGTAGATAAAAGACTGTTGAGTAGACTTCAGGATGTACATGTTTATAGAGGGGCCAGAGATATATCAGATCACTTTCTAGTTGTAGCTACACTGAGAGTAAAAGGTAGATGGGATACAAGGAGAATAGAAGCAGCAGGGAAGAGAGAGGTGAAGGTTTATAAACTAAAAGAGGAGGCAGTTAGGGTAAGATATAAACAGCTATTGGAGGATAGATGGGCTAATGAGAGCATAGGCAATGGGGTCGAAGAGGTATGGGGTAGGTTTAAAAATGTAGTGTTAGAGTGTTCAGCAGAAGTTTGTGGTTACAGGAAAGTGGGTGCAGGAGGGAAGAGGAGCGATTGGTGGAATGATGATGTAAAGAGAGTAGTAAGGGAGAAAAAGTTAGCATATGAGAAGTTTTTACAAAGTAGAAGTGATGCAAGGAGGGAAGAGTATATGGAGAAAAAGAGAGAGGTTAAGAGAGTGGTGAAGCAATGTAAAAAGAGAGCAAATGAGAGGGTGGGTGAGATGTTATCAACAAATTTTGTTGAAAATAAGAAAAAGTTTTGGAGTGAGATTAACAAGTTAAGAAAGCCTAGAGAACAAATGGATTTGTCAGTTAAAAATAGGAGAGGAGAGTTATTAAATGGAGAGTTAGAGGTATTGGGAAGATGGAGGGAATATTTTGAGGAATTGTTAAATGTTGATGAAGATAGGGAAGCTGTGATTTCGTGTATAGGGCAAGGAGGAATAACATCTTGTAGGAGTGAGGAAGAGCCAGTTGTGAGTGTGGGGAAGTTCGTGAGGCAGTAGGTAAAATGAAAGGGGGTAAGGCAGCCGGGATTGATGGGATAAAGATAGAAATGTTAAAAGCAGGTGGGGATATAGTTTTGGAGTGGTTGGTGCAATTATTTAATAAATGTATGGAAGAGGGTAAGGTACCTAGGGATTGGCAGAGAGCATGCATAGTTCCTTTGTATAAAGGCAAAGGGGATAAAAGAGAGTGCAAAAATTATAGGGGGATAAGTCTGTTGAGTATACCTGGTATAGTGTATGGTAGAGTTATAATTGAAAGAATTAAGAGTAAGACGGAGAATAGGATAGCAGATGAACAAGGAGGCTTTAGGAAAGGTAGGGGGTGTGTGGACCAGGTGTTTACAGTGAAACATATAAGTGAACAGTATTTAGATAAGGCTAAAGAGGTCTTTGTGGCATTTATGGATTTGGAAAAGGCGTATGACAGGGTGGATAGGGGGGCAATGTGGCAGATGTTGCAAGTGTATGGTGTAGGAGGTAGGTTACTGAAAGCAGTGAAGAGTTTTTACGAGGATAGTGAGGCTCAAGTTAGAGTATGTAGGAAAGAGGGAAATTTTTTCCCAGTAAAAGTAGGCCTTAGACAAGGATGTGTGATGTCACCGTGGTTGTTTAATATATTTATAGATGGGGTTGTAAGAGAAGTAAATGCGAGGGTATTGGCAAGAGGCGTGGAGTTAAAAGATAAAGAATCACACACAAAGTGGGAGTTGTCACAGCTGCTCTTTGCTGATGACACTGTGCTCTTGGGAGATTCTGAAGAGAAGTTGCAGAGATTGGTGGATGAATTTGGTAGGGTGTGCAAAAGAAGAAAATTAAAGGTGAATACAGGAAAGAGTAAGGTTATGAGGATAACAAAAAGATTAGGTGATGAAAGATTGAATATCAGATTGGAGGGAGAGAGTATGGAGGAGGTGAATGTATTCAGATATTTGGGAGTGGACGTGTCAGCGGATGGGTCTATGAAAGATGAGGTGAATCATAGAATTGATGAGGGAAAAAGAGTGAGTGGTGCACTTATGAGTCTGTGGAGACAAAGAACTTTGTCCTTGGAGGCAAAGAGGGGAATGTATGAGAGTATAGTTTTATCAACGCTCTTATATGGGTGTGAAGCGTGGGTGATGAATGTTGCAGCGAGGAGAAGGCTGGAGGCAGTGGAGATGTCATGTCTGAGGGCAATGTGTGGTGTGAATATAATGCAGAGAATTCGTAGTTTGGAAGCTAGGAGGAGGTGCGGGATTACCAAAACTGTTGTCCAGAGGGCTGAGGAAGGGTCGTTGAGGTGGTTCGGACATGTAGAGAGAATGGAGCGAGACAGAATGACTTCAAGAGTGTATCAGTCTGTAGTGGAAGGAAGGCGGGGTAGGGGTCGGCCTAGGAAAGGTTGGAGGGAGGGGGTCAAGGAGGTTTTGTGTGCGAGGGGCTTGGACTTACAGCAGGCATGCGTGAGCGTGTTTGATAGGAGTGAATGGAGACAAATGGTTTTTAATACTTGACGTGCTGTTGGAGTGTGAGCAAAGTAACATTTATGAAGGGATTCAGGGAAACTGGCAGGCCGGACTTGAGTCCTGGAGATGGGAAGTACAGTGCCTGCACTCTGAAGGAGGGGTGTTAATGTTGCAGTTTAAAAACTGTAGTGTAAAGCACCCTTCTGGCAAGACAGTGATGGAGTGAATGATGGTGAAAGTTTTTCTTTTTCGGGTCACCCTGTCTTGGTGGGAATCGGCCAGTGTGATAATAATAATAAAAAACCCTCTGTTGTCACTAATACCTGCCCCTCCCTATACCCTTCCATCCCCTCATGAACAGTTAATCCCATCATCTCCGTCGCCACTCTTCTCTTATGCTGTCGCCTCAACACGCATGCTGAAGGCCTGTCACCCCATAACACCTCTTCCAGCCCACCCAAAACCCACGTGCCATCAAATCTTTCATTTTGCAAATCCCTAATATGCTCCTTTAATCCCTCAATATCGTCCACCGGATAACTAGCACTCCCACGCTCGTAGCAAGCTCTCAACTGCCCCTCAAGATAAGATTGGTACCCATACTTCAACCTGTTATATTCCCTCCCACTACGAATATAAAATTCCTTAATACGAGATTTCGCCACAGCGTCCCACCAACTAAGCAGATCACTATTCCCAGGCGCCTCCACCACCAACTCCTCCCACAATTGAACAAATGACTGTCGAGGCTCTTCTTCCTGCAACAACTTTACATTCAACTT
The DNA here is from genome assembly GCF_038502225.1 of Cherax quadricarinatus. Classification (NCBI taxonomy): domain Eukaryota; kingdom Metazoa; phylum Arthropoda; class Malacostraca; order Decapoda; family Parastacidae; genus Cherax; species Cherax quadricarinatus. The sequence goes on from NW_027196793.1 coordinate 78,052, forward strand.
CCAAAACCCCTTACACCTTCTTGGCAACCCCTCCCAACCTATATCCACCAAAACACCTGTGATC